>NW_011478303.1:6280-6405 GCF_000754665.1 Bison bison bison | reverse complement strand
CTTGGAGGCAAGGGAGTAAAAAATAACACTCAAAATCACAAAGCAAAAATGGAGATCCCCCTGTCACTGCTGCTGGACACAAATACCATAGCTTGAACTGTGAGAAAGAGAAAGGCAGACCTCGA
>NW_011478303.1:5060-6180 GCF_000754665.1 Bison bison bison | reverse complement strand
TCTCTTTTGACAATGAGTGATAAACTCTACTTGCTAAACTACAAGATGTGCTCCTGGTAGTCTTTGTCTGGAGGGCATTGACAACTGCCAGTATCATTCACTGTGGGCACCAGACACTTCTCCTGGAGCCTCTGCAACTGCTGCCTCTGAAAATGAACTGGAACTGCCCCCACCTTAACCAGAATGCAGTCAATATAATATCTGCTGCTCTGCATCACTAGCTTCCAATTCTAGGTCTGAGTAGGAAAACGTGACTGAAAGAGCCTAGGTAACATGCCTGTACTGGAGCAGTAGGGAGGCTTAGAAAGGAAGTGCCTTCTCTGGGGGTCTGGGACTTCTAAGGTGAGGAATTCTCAAAACATAGGAAGGGTGTTAAAAAGTGGTGACTAGCTGTTGCAGACACTGTGAGTTCTCCATTCAGATCCCCAGGGATTATTTTTGGATTTGGTGCATCTATGCCCCGGCTACTATGAGTGCTGCTGCAAGGTCACATGTATAACCTTCTCTGTGGGACTGCCCTTGGGCAATCAAAACCACCTTACCTAGAAATTCTCTGTCTCCTAGGACTGACCATAGCCAATGACTGATTGGGGCAGAAGCAGTACAAAATCCCTACCCCTTTTGTCTCAAGGTAGGAAGGACCCTTTTGAGCCATTTATACATACCCAGAGTTACCTGTGTGATCAGGTAATGGTAGATTTCATGTGAAGTAACATCCTTGCTTAGCTTTATTCCTCACTCTCCCTTTTTCCCTTCACAGTTTTCTCCCGAAAACATTCTCTTAAAAAAATCACTTGCACAGGAATCCATTCTGAGGAATCAGTCTTAAAATGACATCTAATGTCCATACCTTTGGCTACCCAATATCAACAACAAAGGCCTCTGTGTAATAGAACTATTTCTGACATAAATGAAAGCATGACAAAGAGTGGCATCTCAAACTCTGATTAGTTACTGTATATTCAGATCTCAATCCAGGGTCTTTGGGTGATGTGCATTTATCCTCTGGTTCCATCACATTTGATATTCTACAAATGAAGGACTCTATAACATTAACCACTATGTGTAGTACAATTGGAGGGGAGATGAAATATGTCACCTGAAGGAAGAAACTCTGGGT
>NW_011478303.1:4435-4960 GCF_000754665.1 Bison bison bison | reverse complement strand
CAGCTTTAGCTTTGGGTCAGCACTCCCTCCTCCTAGGTAAGATTTATTAAGATACTCAATCATGGAATTACCTCTGCTTCCTAATAGCATCCAATTCAGAACAAAGTCCCACTTCCTCAACAAGCCCCCATCTCAAATCACCTAGTGTAGTGTTAGTCTCTCAGTCATGACCGACTCTTTGTGACCCCATGGACTGTAGCTCACCAGGCTCCTCTGTCCATGAAATTCTCCAGGCAAGAATACTGGAGTGGGTTGCCATTCCCTTCTTCAGGGAATCTTCCTGACCCAGGGATCAAATCCAGGTCTTGTGTATTTCAGGCAGATTCTTTGCCACTGAACCACTGAATCACCTAACACAAGTCCAAATCCTAAAATGCTGCTGCTGCCAAATCACTTCAGTTGTGTCTGACTCTGTGCGACCCCATAGATGGCAGCCCACCAGGCTCCTCTGTCCATGGGATTCTCCAGGCAAGAATACTGGAGTGGGTTGCCATTTCCTTCTCCAGTAAATTTTAAAATATGTCC
>NW_011478303.1:0-444 GCF_000754665.1 Bison bison bison | reverse complement strand
TTCTTTACCACTAGTGCTACCTGGGAAGCCCTGGATGAGCCTAAAGGACAAAAATACCTTTGGCTAAGACTGCAGGGTTTGCTGTTATGTTGGTAGCTATAGATAATCTTCCTAATAATGCAATGCTGAATTCTGCACAACTACAAAGTGTGAGGGGAGAACACTTGTTTTGGTACTTTATCACATGTCCTTGAGATGCCTTTCTCAAGGTCTTGGCCCCCTGGCAGCTTACAGTGAGAGCAGCAGATGACATTGTCATACATCTCAGATAATAGAGGCTATTGAGCCAAAGCCCTCTGTGTTCTTAATATCAGCATCTGCTTTCTGATTCTTCACTTCTTCGTTCCAAAAGAAAGATCACATAATTATCAAGTGGCAGAGCCAGGATTCACACACTGTCTGACTAGTTCTAGAACTTGAATTTAGATGATGACACACTCTCTG
>NW_011478302.1:14445-18125 GCF_000754665.1 Bison bison bison | reverse complement strand
GTCCCTGGGATTCTCCAGGCAAGAACACTGGAGTGGGTTGCCATTTCCTTCTCCAATGCATGAAAGTGAAAAGTGAAAGTGAAGTCACTCAGTCATGTCCGACTCTAGCGACCCCATGGACTGCAGCCTACCAGGCTCCTCCATCCATGGGATTTTCTAGGCAAAAATACTGGAGAGGGGTGCCATTGCCTTCTCCGTTAGTATTCTACTCAACATTATAAATACAGTTAATCAGAATTACATTTGATCATCTTCACTGTTAACTGGAAGATACGTAATTACCTATCTCTTTAGGATACAACAGTTTCTTTAGGGTATGATCCTGAAATTAATTATTTTCCCATTAATAACAATATAGAATCAACTTTGTAGTCATAGTCAGCTATTGATAATGTCATTTGATTAAATCAATTAACTGAATTTCTTACTGCTTTTTTGTATACCTATTTTAGTTTCACAAAATGAATATTTAAAGGAATAAAGTATCCATTTAATTATGTTTTCCTCATATTTTCTGGTAGCCAACATGGCCTTGTATTTTACTTTTCAAGGTATCTAAAGATTCCTTTCTAACTTCACTTTTTTATTGCTCTCATTTAGCTAACTATAAAATTTTTGTCATTCTGTGTTTTTTTTCCTCCATAAAATAAGCCTATAGATGTTGCCCTATGTGATATTAATACTTTTATTATTTTATTTCATGTGTAGTTAAAGATAGTTTAGGATTTTTTTTAAATTTTATTTTACCATCTGAGCCACAAGGGAAGCCCAAGAATACTGGAGTGGGTTGCCATTTCCTTCTCCAGGGGATCTTCCCAACCCAAAGACTGATCCCAGGTCTCCTGTATTGCCAGCAGATTCTTTACCACTGAGCCACCAGGGAAGCCTGTTCCAAGCCATCTATACTATTAAAATAGTAGATTAAAGAGTCCCTATCCTCCTAGAGTTTATAGCCTATTAAATAAAACAAAAAACAAGCATTTAATCAGATAAATGCTAAGAAGAGCACAACACAAGTTTCTAGTAGGATAACCAAACTTGGTCTGGAAGGGTCAGAGAAAGCTTCCTGAGAAGGTGAAGTTTGTGTTAAGATTTGTAAGATAGGTAAAAATTTCCCAGCTCTCATCCTAAATGTCACCTCCTTGACAAGGCCTTCCTTGAGCAAACAATCTTGGGTAGCCTCACAGTCATCGTCTTGCTTTATTTTCACCGTAGTGTTGATCACTACCTAGTATTTTCTTACTGTATTTTTTCTTTGTTTATTTTCTGTCTCAGCATGGTAGAGGATCAATAAATATTTGGTAAATTACATGTGTTGAGGAGGTTGAAAGTTCCTTCCAAGAAGAGGGAAAAACATGTACAAAGGTCTTGAAGTAGAAAGGAGGTGAAAGCCAATTTTTTGGCTATAGCACAGACAGCAGAAAGAGTATCACCTGATAGGAGGAGAAATAGGCAGGGGCCAGACCATGCAAGATCTTGTAGGATCTATCCTGAGACCAATAGGTACCATGAAAATGTGTAAAAGCAAAGGAATAGCATGTGAATTTTGCTTTTGAAAACTGCCTCCTAATTGTAGCAACAGAGTAGAGAGAATAGATTGGAATGAGATAAGGATGACTCTGAGTATACTGTAGGATTCTATGATAGGATGGGCCTTAATGATAACTTGGATTTGTATGGTAGTGGTGGAAATAGAGATGTGCTTAATAAATAAAAATAGGGCAGATGATAAATCTTAAGACATTACTTAATCTGACTAGGTTTTGTTTCCCATGACCAAGGACCAAAAAGGGAACCCCCTATTTAAAAATCTCTCTTTGCTAATGTATGCTAATGTAGTTGTAACATTATCATTTGACTTTAACAGAGTAATTTTACTGCTTACTGATTAGGAACCTGAGAAAGTATATACTATATCAAATTGGATATTCAGTAACAGATTTTATTATGACAAATAAATAATTTTTTTGATAATCACTGGGAAAAAAGTTTTTTGTTGGTATTTATCAAAAAGGATTTTACCTCTTTATCTTCCACTTTTCATTTTGAGACATTCTAAAGTTACTTTTTAATAAGCTACATTTTTTAACATAATGGTCGTAGGGCAGGTTACTCTTCTATTTTTATGCAATGATTGGGGGTAAAATGCACTTTTTAGGTTCACAACATGTGATTATTTCTGGAAGCTCCTGATGTGAAATATGCTGATATGTTCCTAAGTGAAATACAATTTCAGGATGTCTGGCATGTTTCTCTAAAACTTGGAGCCTGTACTCTCTAGCCAGGAATTAACAAAAATGAACAGTGATCTAAATTAGGTGTTGACAAACTTTTTCTTTAAGAGGCCAGATAGTAAATATTTTAGGCTTTGCAAGCCACATATGGTCTCTGTTGAATATTCTTTCATTTTTTACCACCTTTTAAAAAATGTAAAAATCATTCCTTAAGCTGTCTGTCCAGAAACACTGGGGAGTTAGTTGGCCTAAAGTTCCCAGACTCCTGATCTAAAGTCTGTAGAGATGCTGATATTGATTTATTACTGGGGAAATATAGGAATGTTGGTTTCCAAACTTATTATTTTTTTTTAGCAGCATACCTGTTTTTCAGGTAAAATATTAAATGAAACCTTCAACTATAAAGTAGATAAAGGTAAAAAAGACAAACTATACTTTGTTGTTTGAACATATCATAGGTCCTCCCATGATACAATATGAATATCAGTGAGTACTGGACGAAGAATAATGAAGGTTTTTCTGTTATCACTGTGTCAGAATTGGGTGTTAATAAAAGATTTTGTTTGTTACATATTCTGTGACCTTTTAATAGCAAAGTCCTAGAAATATGAATACCATTTCAGAGGCCTGATTTTGGATTGTATTTCAAATACCTTTCAGGTCTTCTGTCTATTGAATATTTTATGAAGTGAAAGTGAAAGTCACTCACTTGTGTCCGACTCTTTGAGCCCCCTTGGACTATATAGTCCCTGGAATTCTTCAGGCCAGAATACTGGAATAGGGAAGATCTCCAGGGGATCTTCCTAACCCAGGAATTGAACCCAGGTCTCCCACATTGTAGGCAGATTCTTTACCATGTGAGCCACAAGGGAAGCCCAAGAATACTGGAGTGGATTGCTTATCCCTTCTCCAGTGGATCGTCCCAACCCAGGAACTGAACTGGGGTCTCCTGCATTGCAGGGGATTTCTTTACCAACTGAGCTATTAGGGAAGCCATATTTTATGAAATCAGCATTTAAACATATAAGGAACTCCGACAACTATTTCTTGTAGTGTCCATGTTTGTAAATGCTGTTAAATTTGCATACATGAATTCATCTGAACTAGATTGATAGGATATCCTGAGATCTTTTAACCAAATAAGACAGATATTCAATGTTGCTTTTCATTTTTAATATTGATTTTATCACAGGGACATGATGATGAAGTATTTGTTTTGGAAGCACATCCATTTGATCAAAGGATCATACTTTCAGCAGGTCATGATGGGAACATTTTTGTTTGGGACCTTGACCGGGGGACCAAAATTCGGAATTATTTTAACATGGTAAGGGAAATCTATGCTTGTGAAAGTCGCTCAGTCGTGTCCGACTCTTTGCAACCCCATGTTCTATACAGTCCATGGAATTCTCCAGGCCAGAATACTGGAGTGGGTAACCTTTCCCT
>NW_011478302.1:9337-14345 GCF_000754665.1 Bison bison bison | reverse complement strand
TAATTTGGTAATTAAAGTATACTTAGTGCCAAGGAACCTCTTGCCCTCTGTTTAAATCCATATAATAACTTAGAGAATGGCTCAAGATCTGAGAGTAAGGCCAGTTGAGAACTACGCCTTTCAGGGTGTCTCTGTTTTGTGGTGTTAACATTTTCCAAATTCTGTTTCCCAGCTCTTAATTCTAGAAACTCAAATTGAATAAGCATTTGGATTTAACACTAAACAAAATTCCAAAAATTAACGTTTAAACTATAATCCTAATGAATGAATCACAACAGTGACTGTATTGTATCTGTCTCTGATAAATCCTATATAGCTTAGTTAGTAATCAGGAAGTTGTTTGGCACACATGGAATTGGAGATGTGGATACTCCTAAAATATATTTTGTACAAACAATGGAAAAATATGTTGAAGTATCTCTTCTCCCAGTTGAACACCCTCCTATGGTGATGAGAATACTCATATTTCCCATATTTATTGTTCCTTTCTGAAAAATAGTTCTGACTAAATATTTCTAAATTGTTGGCCTTTGAGTTCCCTTTTATAGGCTTTATACAGATTCAGAGTGTTAATAATAACCCTTTGTCTTTTGTCAGTGAGATTGATTTGTGTGCTTTAATTTTAGGATGGTTTTTTTTAAAGTTTGATTTGCAGTTTAAATATGAAGATAATATCTTGACTTTCCTGAAGTAGCACCTTTGTCAATTTGGTTGTGTTTAGGTCTTTTTTATTTTCCTCAGTCATTCATGCAGTCCTTCTTCAGTTAGGGCATTGCTAGTAATGTTTGATATGATGCATTTCATATTGAATCTCCCTAATTTCTTTCAGAGCTTTACTATTACAGTAGGATTCTGGCTACAGAAGTCAGAGAGTACACTGGAATGTTGATGTATCACAGAATCCACGATATTACCAAGTAGAAGCTATTGACTATTTATTATTTGAAAATTACCTCCTAAGGTGACTTAAAGTGACTTCTAAATTTCAGATTGAAGGCCAAGGCCATGGTGCAGTGTTTGACTGTAAATTCTCACCAGATGGAAATCATTTTGCCTGCACTGATTCACATGGGCATTTGCTGCTTTTTGGATTTGGATGCAGTAAATACTATGAAAAGGTTAGTATACTTAATTGTTGTTATAGATTGTGATTTTTGATAGTATCATTCATACATCTTATTTGAAGCTTTTTGGTTAATAAAGGTCACTATGTTTCAATAGATAAAAAATAACAAAGTCGCTTTTTTTTTGTAAAATTTTTCATCACTGCTAGAATATAAGGCTTGGCAGTTCAAATTACTATTAAGATATACGGTGATGTGGATATAAAAATTCATTGGAAAACACTCTTGCTTACTACATATTCTTTCTCTGTACTACCTTTTAGGTGTAATAAGAGAATAACTTGACCAGGTTACATCCTTTACTTATCCTACATTAGGAATAAACAGCTCGTTGCTAAATGCTTATTTTACCTATTATTGATCTTGTTAAAATACTTAAGAAGCTAATTTAATTGGTTTCTTTTATTTTATTAGCTGTGAGTTTAGGATAGATGATAGAATCTTGGAATTGGAAAAGAACTAGAATCTTTGAGTTCATCTCGATACTTAATCACCTTTGTGTCTTTCATGCATTGATATTTACCTGTCTCACCATTTATATTATACTCCGTCTATTCTTGTTTGAATAAAAACAAGCAAGAAAAATAGTTATTAAAGTTTGTATGTTTTTTTTTTCTTTACTTTACAATATTGTATTGGTTTTGCCATACATCAACATGAATTTGCCACGGATGTACATGTGTTCCCTGTCCTGAACCCTCCTCCCACCTCCCTCCCCATACCATCTCTCTGGGTCATCCCAGTGCACCAGCCCCAAGCATCCAGTATCATGCATCAAACCTGGACTGGCGACTCGTTTCATACATGATATTATACATGTTTCAATGCCATTCTCCCAAATCTCCCCACCCTCTCCCTCTCCCACAGAGTCCATAAGACTGATCTATGGCTGAGTAATACTCCATTGTGTATATGTACCACAGCTTTCTTATCCATTCATCTGCTGTGGACATCTAGGTTGCTTCCATGGTCCTGGCTATTATAAACAGTGCTGTGATGAACATTGGGGGTACGCGTGTCTCTTTCATTTCTGGTTTCCTCAGTGTGTATGCCCAGCAGTGGGATTGCTGGGTCATAAGGCAGTTCTATTTCCAGTTTTTTAAGGAATCTCCACACTGTTCTCCATAGTAACTGTACTAGTTTGCCTTCCCACCAACAGTGTAAGAGAGTTCCCTTTTCTCCACACCCTCTCCAGCTTTTATTGCTTGTAGACTTTTGGATAAAAGCAGCCATTCTGCCTGGCGTGAAATGGTACCTCATTGTGGTTTTGATTTGCATTTCTCTGATAATGAATGATGTTAAACATCTTTTCATGTGTTTATTAGCCATCTATATGTCTTTGGAGAAATGTCTGTTTAGTTCTTTGGCCCATTTTTTTATTGGGTCATTTATTTTTCTGGAGTTGAGCTGTAGGAGTTGCTTGTATATTTTTGAGATTAGTTCTTTGTCAGTTTTTTGCAACTTAAAAATAAGTAACTTTATCTACTACATTATTGTTCTGCTTCCTCTTATCCTAATTGGAGAAATATGATAGGGATGGGCCAGAAAATAATATATATTATAGGGTTTTGTGGAGAAAAATAGGATTATGATCTAGGTGATTCACTTCTACCTAGGGAAAACACATGACAACAGAGGAGTATATAGATAATGCAAAAATTGTCTGATTTGAAAAACAAACATGCTCTAGGAATGAAAATAAATGCTTGTTAATAAATTTCCTGTGTACATTAAATACTAAAATCTATCATAAAGATTCCAGATCAGATGTTCTTCCATACTGATTATCGACCTCTTATCCGTGATGCCAACAACTATGTATTGGATGAACAAACCCAACAAGCTCCTCATCTCATGCCTCCACCATTCTTGGTGGATGTTGATGGAAATCCTCATCCCACAAAATTTCAAAGACTGGTACCAGGACGGGAAAATTGTAAAGATGAACAACTTATACCACAGCTGGGATATGTGGCTAATGGTATGTTATCAACTAAATTAAATTTAAAATGTTTTGTAAAGTGTTAAACTTACTCTTCTCTCCATAATATATCCCCATGATAAACTATGTAGTAGGTTATAATATATTTTACCTGAAAGTGAAAAGTGTTAGTCGCTCAGTCATGTCCAACTCTTTGTGACCCCGTGGACTATTGCCCACCAGGCTCCTCTGTCTATGGAATTTTCCAGGCAAGAATACTGGAGTGGGTTGCCATTCCCTTCTCCAGGGGATCTTCCCAACCTGGGTTTTGTAGGCAGATTTTTTACATCTGAGCCACCAGGGAAGCCCTATATTTTATCTGATACCTTATTAATTTTCAGTGGCATAGAACTTTTTTATCTTACCAATGTACTTTTTTACATTGTTTATCTCATCTGGACACAGATAAATGGATTAGGGCAAACACTAAGAATACAATGAAGCAGAGAATGTATTGACCTGCTTCCTTAGAAACCTGAACATGTGTATAATCCTGATGCTTTTAGAATTGACTTCTAGTGATAATTTAAGCTGGTTTAAAACTCAACATTCAAAAAACTAAGATCATGGCATATGGTCCCATCACTTCATGGCAAATAGATGGGGAAACAAAGGAAACAGTGACAGACTTTATTTTCTTGGGCTCCAAAATCACTGCGGACAGGAACTGCAGCTGTGAAATGGAAAGATGCTTGCTCCTTGGAAGGAAAGCTATGACAAACCTAGAAAGCACATTAAAAGGCAGAGACATTACTTTGCCTACAAAGGTCTGTATAGTTAAAGCTATGGTTTTTCCAGTAGTCATGTATGGATGTGAGAGTTGGACCGTAAAAGAAGACCAAGTGCTGAAGAATTGATGCTTTTGAACTGTAGTGTTGGAGAAGACTTTTGAGAGTCCCTTGGACCGTAAGGAGATCAAACCATTCAATTCTAAAGGAAATCAGTCCCAAATGTTCATTGGAAGGACTGATGCTGAAGCTCCAATACTTTGGCCATCTGATGTGAAGAACCAACTCATGGGAAAAAAAAAACCCTGATGCTGGGAAAGTTTGAGGGCAGGAGGAGAAGAGGGCGACAGAAGATGAGGTGGTTCGATGGCATCACTGACTCAATGGACATGAATTTGAGCAAACTCCAGGAGATGGTGAAGGACAGGGAAGTCTATGCTTCCTGCAGTCCATGTGGGTGCAATCTATGGGTTTGCAAAGAGTCAGACACGACTGAGTGACTGAACCACAAAAGTGATGATTAAATTTACTAACTTTAATGTGTCAAGCTTTTATAATTGGTGAAATTCTACTGCTCTTATTATTGGTATTTTAATTTGAGAGTACATAGTTAATGGACTGAAGAAGAGGAAATTTAAAGAACTATAAACTGGAAGGTGGCTCTTTACCCACCACCCTCATGTTTGAAATGTAAGGAATTATTAAGTGTTCGGGAGGAGAATGCTAAGTGTTTAAATAACAATAGTATTGGAGGATATTGCCGATGCAGTGATGAGTGTGATGCATGATAGGAGCATAGTAGAAAAAGACATTAAAAAACAACTCTTTTGGTTAACATGTTTCCCTTAGGTATACTGCCTCCATCCCACCCTGACAGCAGAATGTCTTCATATGTTAGTTTGTTACTTGTAGGTTTTCTTCCAAGTATGAGGCAATGAGTTATTTATTTGCAAATGGAATTTTATATCCTTACTTACAAATTAAGATGATCTTTATAGAATGAAATGTTACATATCCTTTTTATATTCTCTCATAAAGATTTGTAGAGCAATGAAATGGTGTTAAACGTGATAATAGTTACTTTGTTGATGTCATATTTAATTAAACAAGGGGAAATATGAATATTAAATAGGAGGTAGAGCTGAAAACTTATGAATTAAAAAATCTATACTTTA
>NW_011478302.1:7787-9143 GCF_000754665.1 Bison bison bison | reverse complement strand
AGGCCAGAATACTGGAGTGGGTAAGCCTTTTACTTCTCCAGGGGATCTTCGCAACCCAGGGATGGAACCCAGGTCTCCCGAATTGCAGGCGGATGCTATACCAGCTGAGCCACATGGGAAGCCCAAGAATACTGGAGTGGGTAGCCTATCCCTTCTCCAGGGGAATCTTCCCAACCCAGGAATCGAACCGGGGCCTCCTGTGTTGCAGGCGGATTCTTTACCAACTAAGCTATCAGGGAAGCCCTCACATCTGTCTATTGAGATGTTATCAAAAGAGACAATATTATAAAGACTGTAATTTTGATTTCTTTCAGAAAGGAAGTTCTCATGAAAGATGCAAAGCATTTTCGGTATTTGCAGTTGAACTTATTAAAACCTTACTCAAATATTTACTCCTAACTTTTAGCTTCAGAGGAGCCTGATGGGCTTCAGTCCATAGGATCACAAAGAGTCAGACATGACTGGGAAAATGAGCACACACACAACTTTTAGCTTTGAATATTCCATAGAGAAAGTTCATTCTTAATAATTTAATCACTTTTTTTTTCTGTAAGATGAGAAGGTCCTCATCAAAATGTCTGACATTGGGGACATTGGTTAAGTTAAACACACAAGATGATGTACTTAAAAGTTCTTTAAAAATATTTTGTTTGCTGTATGCTTTATTTTCATCTTAATACTTTAAAAATTATTTGTCTAGCAACTTATAGATTGACCTTGATTTTACTCTACTTATGGTATACAAAAATGTAAATAATTTTGTGGCTTTATATCTTTGGCTTGATTTAGGTGATGGTGAAGTAGTAGAACAGGTAATTGGGCAACAAACCAATGATCAAGATGAGAGCATTCTTGATGGAATAATCAGGGAGTTACAAAGAGAACAAGATCTGAGGCTAATTAATGAAGGAGATGCTCCACATTTTCCAATTAATAGATCATATTCTTCTAATGGTGGTAAGTATGTATATGTTTGTGAAAGATATGATGAATGTACTTTATTTTATCTATACCAAATAATTACACATGAGGAACATTTTAGGTTTTTAAATAAAAGCAACATTTTGTTAAAGTTTTGATATCAGATACACCAAAGTGCCATGATCTCATTATCATTTGGGAGTAAAGTAATTTAGCATGTTCTGAAGCAGATCAGCCTTGGGTGTTCTTTGGAAGGAATGATGCTAAAGCTGAAGCTCCAGTACCTTGGCCACCTCATGCGAAGAGCTGACTCATTGGAAAAGACTCAGATGTTGGGAGGGATTGGGGGCAGGAGGAAAAGGGTTCGACAGAGGATGAGATGGCTGGATGGCATCACCAACTTGATGGACATGAGTTTGAGTGAACTCCAGGAGT
>NW_011478302.1:6118-7602 GCF_000754665.1 Bison bison bison | reverse complement strand
GTGATGGACAGGGAGGCCTGGCGTGCTGTGATTCATGGGGTCGCAAAGAGTCGGACATGACTGAGCAATTGAACTGAACTGAACTGAAGGAATACAGACCGTGTATTTTAATATACTATTTTCTTTTAGCTTAGTAATGTATTTGCAGTCTTGTTCTAATAAGCAAGGTGCTATAACAAATCCAGTCCCTTCTAGGGGAACCAACCTATAAAGTTTTAAAAATTAAAATCACTTTAAATTTAAAAATTACTTTCAGAAATATTTGCCCTCATTTATTGAAAAAGTGGGCTTCCCTGGTGGCTCAGATGGTAGAGATCAAAACAGCAACATATTATCTGTCTCTCTTGAGTTTACAAAAACACTGGCAGACAACAAGCCCTCTTCTTAGGGAATACAGTTTCTTAATCAACTCTCACAAGTTTGATCTCATAGTATCATTCTAATCTATTGTAGGTCTTCCTTCACTTTACATGAAATGTGTTTATGCATCTGAGTTTTATATAATCTTAGGCTATGTTAGTTTTACTTTTGTTAAGAACTGTTCAACTTTAAAAATGTATCCTCTTATGGGATTTTGGCACATATTTCTTTTTATGTTTACATAATTGTGGTCATTGATTTGGGTAGTGTAGCGTTTTGGAGTCCACAGAAATGCGATATAAATTTGAGGTGATTCACAGGGTCTTCTACTCACTTTCTGATTTGTTTAGTATCCCATAAAATTAAAATAAAAATATTATTTGTTCATGTAATTTGGAGCACCTATCTCATATAACTTTCCTTAACCTGGAATAAGATAAGACATGGACTGATGATCCTATATGTCCAAGCCTTTTGTTTCTAAGACATAAAACTTTCTTAGAACCCTGATTTAGAGTTCAGTAACTTCATTACTAGGTTTGCATGAATAGATTTGAATGCTGTTAAGCAAAGAGATTTCATTGTCTTCTCTTTGCAGTGTTCATTTGTTTTGAGTTTTTTGTGATGCATGGTTTAACAGTTTAGTGTTTCAGTTTCCATTTTTGTTTTATTTGCAAATAGAACAAAATAATCTGAAACTTTTGTGGAGGATTAAAAAGAAAAGTAACATTTCTATTACTTATTTCCTTTTTCTTTCCTTCCTTATCAATTTTGAAACTGAAATTTTGATAGTTTAAATTTTTTTATAATTTTATTTTTTATTTTATTGTTTATTTTAAAATCTTTGCCTGCCCTGGATCTTCATTGCTGCAGGAGGGCTTTTCTCTAGTTGCAGCAAGCAGGGCCTCCTACTCATTGCAATGCATGGACTTCTCATTGCAGTGGATTCTCTTTGTTGCAGAACACAGCCTCTAGGTGTGCAGGCTTCAGTAGTTGCCACGTGTGGGCTCAGTAGTGGTTATGGGCTGTAGAGCATAGACTCAGCAGTTGTGCACAGTTTCTCGTTTTTCCTTCAGCTGTTTTTTTAATAAATGATATTTATGTTATTTATTTATTTATTCTTG
>NW_011478302.1:4025-6018 GCF_000754665.1 Bison bison bison | reverse complement strand
TGGCTACACTAAGTCTTCATTGCTTTGCTTGAGTTTTCTCTAGTTGCAGCGAGTAGGGGCTACTCTTTGTTGCAGTGTTCAGGCTTCTCATTGCTATGGCTTCTCTTGTTGCAGAGCATGGACTTTAGGCATAAGGGTTTCAGTAAAACTGTGGCCCACAGTCTCAGTAGTCATGGCTTATGGGCTTAGTTGTTCCACAGCATATGGAATCTTCCGGTACCAGGGATAGAACCCGTGTCCCCTACATTTGCAGGCTAATTCCCAAACACTGGACCACACAGGAAGTCCTATAAATTTTTTCTTATATTTTTGAAAAGTTTATTGGGGTTTTATTCAGAAACCTTTTAATGGACTAAAGGTAGAATTTAGATTAAAAAGCTGCTTTCTGAACTAGTACTAATAACATGTATAAATCTACCAAATACATTAAATACAGTTTTTGTATTTACTGAGCATTTAGTAGATGACAGATGTGAAAGTATTTTGAAAAAAATTAAAAGAGCTATAGAGACAATAAACTTTTTTTTTTTGCCTGTATTCCAGGGAGGGTATGAAAAGAGACAATAAACATTTATTGAGTACCTGCTTTATAAGACTATAAAGACCATAAAGGGGATACAGAAAATATATTAAAGGAACAGCAGTATTGTCTAGCAGTATTATCTTTGAATCTCTTATTTTATTTAGAGCTCTGATCTGGAAAAGTTTGATATTTTTCTTTGCTTAGAGCATGGAGCATTCCTTTGTTTTTGTTTTAGCTCTGAGAAATCCAGATATGGACATATCTGCTTCCCCAAATATTGGACTGCGACGTAGTGGTCAGATTGAAGGTGTCCGACAAATGCATAACAATGCTCCTAGAAGCCAGATGGCCACTGAACGAGATCTCATGGCATGGAGCAGAAGAGTGGTAGTCAATGAGCTAAATAATGGGGTTAGTAGGTGAGTCAATATGGTAACATTCATAAGAACATTGAGAGTTTTCTTTTTTAGTAAATAAATTAAAATGTACTATGTTAGGCTAATAACTAAGATTTTTTTTTAAATTTAGCTGAATCATGCATTATTTTTTCCACATTATTCCATTCGTTCATTCCATAACAACTATTTAAAGATTATCTTAAATTTTCTTAGCTTGTTACTAAATGGGTTGGGGAATAATGAAAAGTGAAAAATATGATCTCTGTCTTCTTTGAGTTTATAGTCTAGGTTAGAAGATAAGAATAAAATATTATTAAGTAAGAACATGAGGCCGTATGTGAGTAATATGTCAATGATACATGGACCCCAAAATTTAACAGTGGTTCTGAGGAAACTCAAAATTGGAACAGTTTGGGAGTGCAGTACAGATATATAGTAGAGCCCAGTGCATAGTGTATTTTTAGAAATATATTTAAGTAGACTTCTTTGGATGAAAGGATTTCATTAGGATGGATTTCAAACTTGGAATCCCTATCTTTATCTGTAAACCTTAACATTTACTATAATATTGACTTCAAATAATGCACAACAACTGGAAATATATTTGGAAAAGAGAAAGTACATTGACAGAGGACCTATAAAATCCATTTAAATCATGATATCGTCCCAGTAGACGTTTTCACAAGCTGAGCCAACAAGTAGCAAAATTAATTTGGTTTCACCTTAATATTTCTTTAGCAGTAAAAAGAAAAAGGGAGACATGGCTAATTTATGAACTGAATGCTACCCCCTGGCAGTACAACAATTTAATGTAATTCTCTGCTCAAAGTGTTAAAAGTAGAATTGAAAGCAGGGACTCAGATATTTGTATGCCAATATTTATTTAGCATTATTCATAATACCTGAATGGTAGAAACGATTCAAATATAAGTCAATAGATGAATAGATAAATAAAATGTGATAGATCTGATACAGTGCCTGAAGTACTATGGATAGAGGTTTGTAACATTGTACAGGAGGTGGTGATCAAAACCATCCTCAAGAAAAAGAAATGCAACAAGGCAAAATGGTC
>NW_011478302.1:0-669 GCF_000754665.1 Bison bison bison | reverse complement strand
TTAGAGGTTGAACAAACTAGGCACATAAGAGTATATAGTTTTGTTCCCAGATCTAATAAATGTAACTCCTAAAGAGTATGATAAATAGGGAAATCTAGGTTGATTTTAATTTTATTAAACAAATATAGGGGATGGATGCTGAATTTTAAATGTCTTTCAGTATCAATAAACACAGTTTTAGGTAGTATATTACTCTCTAAATATTCTTAGATCATTTTGATACCCATTTTCTTAATTTCTATTCAAATTTTATTAGCTTATTTGATATTCTCTGATAAGATTATTTTCTTAGAGATTATGAATAACTCATATCCATGATTTATATTCTTTTTTCCTGCTAAGCTGATTTATCAGACATCAGACTTGTCTAAGACTAATAAACAGGGGAGTTGACTCTGTAAGAATTTTTATTTATACGGAAAATGAGAAACATTTACACATAAGATAAAGACCTGGCCCTTGATACTGATTTATAAGAAATTTAAAATTGTTTACTTCTGATGACATATTAGGGTTATAGGTTTGACGTATGATATATCAATAATAATATTTTATACTTGTAAAGTTTAGAATAAAACAGTTTTATGTTTAGTTGTTAAAAACATTTCTTAATGTTTGTTCTTATTTCACAAATGGATAATTAAGGAATTATGCGTCATAAAGAAGGAA
>NW_011478301.1:9630-9978 GCF_000754665.1 Bison bison bison | reverse complement strand
AAAATTGATATGGGACTTCCTTGGTGGTCCAGTGGTAGAGAGTCTGCCTGCCAATGCAGGGGACCCGGGATCAATCCCTGGTCCAGGAAGATCCCGCATGCCGTGGTGCCGAAACCAAGCCTGGACACCACAACGACTGAAGCTGGCACATAGAGCCCGTGCTCCTCAACAAGAGCAACCACCACAATGAGAAGCCTGTGTGCCACAACTAGAGAAAGGCCACACACAGCAATGAAGACTCAGCACAGCCAAAATAGATAATTTATATATGTGTGTGTGTGTGTGTGTGTATACACACATACATATCACGAACCAATCTTTCTTGTTGTCCAAGGACTGTCCTTTCTC
>NW_011478301.1:4622-5618 GCF_000754665.1 Bison bison bison | reverse complement strand
AAGAGGGAGGGGCCATATGGATACCTGTAGCTGATTTGATTCATTGCACAGCAAAACTAACACAACATTGTGAAGCAACTGTATTCCAATTTTAAAAAAGAATGATATCCCTGAGAGGCTGTACTTTGAATGATTTTCTGTCAAGATCAAAACAATCCATGAGTCCGTGAGCAGGAATTAGATACCAGCACTCTGAGAGCTAGAACAGACCCCAGAAAGAGGCATGGGCCAAGAAGGTGAGGCTCTCAAACAGCGATGGAGGAAGAATACACTCTAACAGGGAGAAATGGAGAGCTATAGAGGCCTCCAGCTATACCACAGCTTTGCTCAAGGAAGGAAGAAGTGCTGACCCCAGCTTGAGGGAATCAGGAGAAAAACAAGAGATCCCACCACTGTGCAGGGGTGTTTCCACCTCTCACCAAGCGACAGGGATAAGCCAGTTACCTGCAAAGTTTGCAGTATAGAAATACGCTAACAGTCATTTGCAAAATATGCATATGAGACCTTTCAGTTTTTGGAAAGCCAGTGTACACCATGATTACAACCTATGTCTGAATATATACATAGCTTGATAATGAAAAGAATACACATGAACATATTTATTGTATTGAGTGTTGACGCTGTGGAATTTTCTTTCTTAAGCTTTATTAAGGTACAATTGATATACAAAAATTGCGTGCTTTTAATGTATACCTCTTGATGGGCTAGAATATATACATATAACTGTATGATCACCACAAAGTCCTGAACATATTTATCGCCTTAAAAAATTTCCTTATGTTCTTTTGTGGTGTTTTTTGTTTGAGGGGGTGCTTTTTTAAGAAAGAATATTTAATATGAGATCTATCCTCTTAACTGGAGAAGGCAATGGCACCCCACTCCAGTACTCTTGCCTGGAAAATCCCATGGACAGAGGAGCCTGGTGGGCTGCAGTCCATGGGGTCGCTGAGTCAGACACGACTGAGTGACTTCACTTTCACTTTTCACTTTCATGCA
>NW_011478301.1:0-667 GCF_000754665.1 Bison bison bison | reverse complement strand
AATGCATGAAAGTGAAAAGTGAAAGTGAAGTTGCTCAGTCGTGTCTGACTCTTTGCGACCCCATGGACCGCAGCCCAGCAGGCTCCTCCATCCATGGTATTTGCCAGACAAGAGTACTGGAGTGGGGTGCCATTGCCTTCTCCACAGATCTACCCTAAAGAATGACTAAAGGAAGTTTACTAAACCAAAAGGAAATGATAAAAGAAGAAACCTTGGAACATGAGGAAAGAAAAGAAAATATGGTAAGCAAAAATATAGGTAAATACAATAGACTTCCCTTCTCCTCTTGGGTTGTATAAATTATGTTTAATAGCTGAAGCAAAAGCTATAACAGTGTCTGATATGGTTTCAAATGCCTTAGAGGAAATATTCAAGACAATTATAAATGGGGGAGGGCAAACGGATACAAAGAGAGAGAGGTATTAAATATCTACACTACACTGAAACTGGTAAAGTGATGACACAAGTAGAGTGTCAAATTCTGTGTACATAATGTAATTTTTAGAGAAATCAATAAGAAAACAACACAAGGAGATACACTCAAAAACACTACAGATAAATCAAAATGGGGGCTCCCCTGGTGGCTCAGTGGTAAAGAATCTGTCTGACAATGTAGGAGACGTGGGTTTGATCCCTGGGTCGAGAAGATCCCCTGGAAAAGGAAATG
>NW_011478300.1:17761-18990 GCF_000754665.1 Bison bison bison | reverse complement strand
GTTGCTTTAGTAGCATGTTGTTTAATCTCCATGTGTTTGTGCTTTTTACAGTTTTCTTCTTGTATTATATTTCTAGTTTCATATCCTTGTGTATGGTAGAGATTCTTGATATGATTTCAGTTTTCTTAAATTATTGAGGTTTATTTTGTGGCATCCTATGATCTATCCTGAAGAATGTTCCTGTACACTTGAAAAGAATGTGCAATCTGTTGTTTCTGGATAGAATGTTCTATATATATCTATTAAGTCCATTTGTGATTTACTGCGTTGCCTAAAGCTATTGTTTTCTTATTGATTTTCTGTCTAGATGATGTAAGTGGAATATTAAAGTCCCCTACTATTACTGTGTTACTGCTGATTTATCTTATTTTATCTAGTATTTTGTATACATTTAGGTGCTCTAATGTTGGATGCATAAAAGTTTACAAATGTTAAATCCTTTTGTTGTGTTGATCTCTTTATCATTATATGTTACCATTCTTTGTCATTTGTTATAGTCTTTGTTTTAAAGTTTGCTTTGTCTGATATAAATGTTGCCACCCCAGATTCTTTTTTTTTTTAATTTGCATGGCATATTTTCTTTTCCATCCCTTTGCTTTTAGTCTACATATACCTTTAGACCTTCAGTCAGTCTTCTGTATGCAGCATGTAGATGGGTTGTGTTTTTTATTCATTCAGCTCTCCTATATCTTTTGATATAGAATGTTTAGTATATTTATATTAAAATAATTATTGATAGATATGCACTTATTGCCATTTGGTTAATTATTTCTGGGTTTATTTGGTCTTCTCTATTCCTGTGTTCTTCTCTTGGATTCTTCCTTTGAAGTCTGATGGATTTCTTTAGTGTTTTTTTTAGAATTTCTGTCTCATTATTTTTTGTGTACCTTTTGTAGGTTTTGGGGTTATAGTTGATATGAGGTTTATATATATATCAACCTGTATATAGCTGTCTTTCTGGAGCTATTAGTAATTGCCTTCCATTCTTCCCCAGTAACATAATGGACACCTTCTGATCCGGGGGGCTCATATTCCAGGGTCATTTCTTTTTGCTTTTCATACTGTTCTTGGGGTTCTGCTGCTAAATCACTTCAGTCGTGTCCGACTCTGTGTGACCCCATAGACTGAAGCCCATCAGGCTCCCCCGTCCCTGGGATTCTCCAGGCAAGAACACTGGAGTGGGTTGCCATTTCCTTCTCCAATGCATGAAAGTGAAAATTGAAAGTGAA
>NW_011478300.1:13267-14616 GCF_000754665.1 Bison bison bison | reverse complement strand
GAGAGGGCGACAGAGAATGATATGGTTAGATAGCATCTCTGAATCAATAGACATGAATTTGAGCAAACTCTGGGAGACAGTGAAGGTAGTCCATGTGATAACAAAGTATCGGCCACAGCTTAGAGACTGAACAGCAAACAACATATATCTGTCTATTACAGTGAAAGTTTGAAGGCATTCTCAAAGCACTACACTTTTATTCCCTCACCTCACATTTTATATTTTTGATGTCACATTTTGCCTCTTTTTATTTTATGTATCCCTTAACAAATTAGTATAGTTATAGTTGGTTATTCTACTTTTGTCTTTTAGCCTTCATTGCTTTTTAAGTGGCTAATACACTGCCTTTTCTATATTTGCCTTTACCATTAAGATTTTTTCTTTAATAGATTTTATTTCTATTTATGAGCTTTTCTTTTCCACTTGAAGAAGATCCGTTAATATTTCTTGTAAGATTGATTTAGTGGTAATGAAGCTTTTGTGTTAGTAAATGGATTTTCTTACTGTATAGTCTAGGTGCTCTTTATTTTTACTTCTTTGTTTTCATTTTATGTTGGAATATAATTGATTAACAATGTTGTGTTTCAGATGTAGAGCAAAGTGATTCAGTTATATGTATGCATGTATCTATTCTTTTTCAAATTATTTTAAGTTATTACAGAATATTGAGCAGATATATAACAGTTCCCAGTGCTATACAGTAGGTTTTTGTTGTTTATTTTAAATACAACAGTGTGTACATTGTCAGTACCAGACTCCCAATCTATCCCTCCCCAATCCTTTTCCTCTGGTAACTATAAGTTTGTTCTCTAAGTGTGTGTGTCTGCTCTTTAAACTGCTGGGTTTAGGTGAGTCTTTGCTTATGCCTCTCAGCAATATCCCTTACCATGCAAATTGCTACTTCAGAGGTGTGGTTCATGGATATCATGTTTCCATCTTTACTACCTATTTCTATCTGGTCCTTTTATGTGCAGTAACTATCCAATCACCCCTCAAAAATTGCTCTATAAAAATAAAATGAAGTCCAGTTTTAAAATTGCTCTCTATATAGGTGTAGATTTGGTGTATCCATGGGAGGAGGTGAGATCAGGGTCTTCTAATGTCACCATCTTGGACCCTTCACCTCCCAATATTATAATTTAATATGTATTTGTTGATCCAGCTGTGATGGCTCAATATGCTCTAGCACAAATGAGTTCTGCTTGCCATAACTCTTTTCTCCTCTGAAACCTTCCTAGCCAAGAAGTCTCTTAGAGATGATTTAGTCCTACTCTTCTCCATCCTCCATTTTATGGATAGGTCACTAAAGGCCTAGAGAGGTATAGACTCATAGATAAGTCCAAAAAGTC
>NW_011478300.1:8653-11677 GCF_000754665.1 Bison bison bison | reverse complement strand
TTATGGTATATGCCCAGTATGGAATTGCTGGGTCATATGGTGGTTCTGGGGCTTCCCTGGTAGCTCAGCTGATAAAGAATCTGCCTGCAATGCAGGAGACCCCAATTTGATTTCTAGGTTGGGTAATTCCCCTGGAGAAAGGATAGGCTACCCACTCCAGTATTCTTGGGCTTCCCTGGAGGCTCAGATGGTAAAGAAACCTCTTGCAATATGGAAGACCTGGGTGTGATCCCTGGTTTGGGAAGATCCCCTGGAGGAGGGCATGGCAATCCACTCTAGTATTCTTGCCTGGAGAATCCCCATGGACAGAGGAGCCTGGCAGGCTACAGTCTATGGGGTCATAAAGAGTCAGACATTACTGGGTGACTAATCACAGCACAGCACTGTGGTCCTGTTTTTATTTTTTAAGAAACCTCCATACTGTTCCTCTTAGTGACTGTAAAATCTTTTGCACAACTGTCACTCACTAGTACTTACTACCAACTCAGAAGTGACATGCTAATGTAACATTGTTACCATTTTTTTCCAGTTATACTCACAAGCCTACTTTAGGGTGAAAAAGTGGGAGCAGAGGTGAGTCGGTCTTTGCCCCTTGCCTAATGTCAAGATGGAAAAGTTCCTGCCAGATGATATGCTCACTGATTTTCTTGCTCTACTGTAGCTAAGACACTTCCAAAGGTGTTAAGAGTGAAAAAGAGAGAGTAGGGAGAGAAGGGAGGAAAATAGAAATAAGGAAACTAGGAGTTACATATTAGGCAGAGAGGAACCTTCAGGAATTTATTACCTCTCTTCCTATTAGTGAAAGAAAGTTTTTGAGGGAAGCAGAATTTCGGAATCCACTTTAGTAAAGAGAGTGAAGCTAAAAGGATATTCTGGGAGTAGAAAGTGTCTTCCTCTTGGTCAGGAATTGTATATAAATGAATGTAGGACATCTTGAGCATAGTAGTCAGGGAGGGCATAAGCCATTAATTAAATAAATGTCAACACAGGCACAAACTATTAATTTGCAAATTGTTAAAAGACACTCATTAATGGCTGAATTGGAGGGTAAGAAGATAAAAGAGAAGTGAGATTTTGGTAGGAGTTGGTAAAGGGCATTGAAACCAGGGATGAGAATCTTCCTGGAGTAGCCTAGATGCCTTCATTGCAAACTGTGTTAGAGGAGACAAAATGGAGTTAGATAGGGCCAGAAGTGATAAGTCATTCACCATAATGCTCCTCATTAGGGGTTCAACGGATGTTATAAAAATCACATTTAGCTTTTAGATAAAAGCAAGTGGGCATAATTCATTCTCACGAGGCTTTTTACATGCTAATGATTTCTAATGAAGACCATTACTATTAGTTAAAAATGTACACTGGGAGGTTCAGAATGGAAAACTGTGTTTGTTTGTTTGTTTGTTTCCTTTGCCCTGACTTACAATGTGTTCTGAGTCTGATTGTGTTATCTCAGTTCTCTTATCAGACTAAGAATTTCTTTCATTGATTCGTTTTTCATCAGTGGCTAGCTGTATTAACTCATCCATTTATTCACAAATGTGTCCTAAACACTTACCCTGTTGAAAACACCATGCCTGGGCACCTGTGGGCTTGCTCACTAAGCTCATCCAAACAACCTCTCCTGACCAGCTACTCAGATGACTACAACATTCACTTTAAGAATGGTTTGGTTTTGTCTGTTCCTTTTTGGGAAGTTTTCCTACCAGAGCCTTTGGACTGGTCCTACAAGAAATAGACCATTAGAGTTGTGAATCAATTCAGCTAACCCAATAGCTACTAAAGCGAGTGAAATTATTTGTGCTTAACCAGATTCTAAGAAAGAGTCCTTTCACTTTTGGGGGTCCTTGTCATAGAGAATTGTGGACAAAGCTCTATGCTCTGGAATCTTTGCATTCTGGAGACCTTTCCTTAAGATCCAGCTTTCCTAATTATTCACTTATCGAGTGACTTCTTTCTTTAAACCCAATTTTCTTGTATGAAAAATAGAAATAATTATACCCTGTTTACATCATGGAACTGAAATAAGGCTCCCAAATGCTTAAGTGGTAAAACCCTCAAGGAATGAAGGGCATCCTCATCCTGGACTTTTACTTTGTCTGCAGGGCTACCTGAAGCAATGCCGGAAGAGAAGGGACATGTTCAGTGATGAGCAACTGAAGGTGATCTTTGGGAACATTGAAGACATCTACAGGTTTCAGATGGGCTTTGTAAGAGACCTGGAGAAACAGTACAACAATGATGACCCCCATCTCAGCGAGATAGGACCCTGCTTCCTGGAGCACGTAAGCATCTTCCCCTTTGGGGAGGGTTTTGAGAGACGTTTGGAATCCATGCAAGGAGTCTCTGAGCTATCTGGTCTGCTCAGCTGCTTTGTCCCACAGTAGTGGATGGATTCCTCTCTGACCTTGATGTTCACCCCCTTGCTACAGCATGAGAACTTGGAAAGATATGATGACTTGACCAAGGACTCTCTTTCTTTACTGTTCCCCTCTCTTTTTCTCCTCTTCCAGATAGTTACCAGTAGGATTTTTCTTCAACTTCTCTTTTTCGTTCCTATTGGGCTCAGTTCCCATGGGACCCAACATTTTGGGAGGGACTCTGAACATATTGACATATTCCAGGAGTCTGAGAAATAGGAAAGACTGTGGTCACCATGAAAGTGGACCCCTGCAAGGCATTTAGGGGAGAATACTATGGTAGGGGAAGTGACTTGTGTAGGAAAAAGGGCCACGTGACTTAAGAGAAAGGAACACTAGAAACAGGAAAGTGAGGATGCAAGTCATAAATATAATGACTGTCTCAGTAACTGGGTAAGTTCCTTACCTTCTTTGGGCTTTTTCAAGTGGATTTAAGAAGGTTTCACTTTATACTTCTATGGTTCTCTAATGTCCTTTAGGATCTTATTCACAGGTAACCTAGTTTTGACAACTTTTCTCTCCCTTTTTATAAAGTACTTATTTTTAAAAAGATGACACATTCATGTGGTATAAAATTCAAATGACACATGGAAGTATGCAGCTGAAA
>NW_011478300.1:4459-5593 GCF_000754665.1 Bison bison bison | reverse complement strand
ATGCCACACTATGTTTTCTTGTTGTTTTAATTGAGATATAATTCTCATATAGCATTATATCAGTTTCAGGTGTACAGAATAATAATTTAATATTTCTATATGTTATGAAATGATTGCCACAATAAATCTAGTTAACATTCATCACCATACATAGCTACAACTTTTTTCTCACATCATCTTGAATAATCTAGCTTCATAGCAGGTCTTGAGAGCAGGTAATCTCCTTTGTATTCACTTTTTTTTTCAAAATAATTTTATTTTAGATGATTTTTTGATTTATTTTTTATTGAAGGATAATTGCTACAGAACTTTGCTGTTTTCTGTCAAACTTCAACATGAATCAGCCATGTGAATGAGTGAAGTGGCTCAGTCGTGTCCGACTCTTTGCAACCCATGGACTGTAGCCTAACCAGGTTCCTCCATCCATGGGATTTTCCAGGCAAGAATACTAGAGTGGGTTGCCATTTCCTTCTCGAGGAGATCTTCCCAACCCAGGGATTGAACCCAGATCTCCCGCATAGTAGGCAGATGCTTTACCGTCTGAGCCACCAGGGAAAATCCATATATACCCTCCCTTTTGAACCTCCCTCCCATCTCCCTCCCCATCACACCCCTCTAGGTATTTCTATATATATATTTATCTTATCACAATAAGAATTTTGTTCTTTTTATTGTATCTATATGAGATGAGGGAAGTTAAATAAACATTGTGATTATCACTTCATAATATATGTAAAGCAAGCCATCTTGCTGTACACCTTAAACTTATACAGTGATGTATATCAGTTATTTCTGGATAAAACTAGGGGGAAAAGAATCAGCTTGCTTAGATCTATGAAAAACATGCCAACTAAAAAGAACTCTTCAGGCAATTTGATTAGAACAAACACCCTCTTCCAACAACAAAAGATAAGACTCTACACATGGACATCACCAGATGGTCAACACCGAAATCAGATTGATTATATTCTTTGCAGCCAAAGATGGAGAAGCTCTATACAGTCAGCAAAAACAAGACCAGGAGCTGACTGTGGCTCAGATCATGAATTCCTTATTGCCAAATTCAGTCTTAAATTGAAGAAAGTACGGAAAACCACTAGACCATTCAGGTATGACCTAAATCAAATCCCTTAT
>NW_011478300.1:0-564 GCF_000754665.1 Bison bison bison | reverse complement strand
AGATCAGCTGTTAAGCATATGGGGTTTCCCTTGTATGTTACTTGTTGCTTCTCCCTTGCTGCTTTTAATATTCTTTCTTTGTGTTTCATCTTTGTTAGTTTGATTAGTATGTGTTCTGGCATGTTTCTCCTTGGGTTTATCCTGTATGGGACTCTTTGTGCCTGTTAGATTTGATTGGCTATTTCCTTTTCCATGTTGGGGAAATTTTCAACTATAATCTCTTCAGAAGTTTTCTCATATCCTTTCTTTTTCTCTTCTTATTCTTCTGGGACCCCTATAGTTCAAATGTTGCTCATTTGATATGGTCCCATAGCTTTCTTAGACTGTCCTCAGCTCTTTTCATTCTTTTTACTTTATTCTGCTCTTCAGAAGTTATTTTCACCGTTTTATCTTCCAGCTCACTGATTCATTATTCTGAATCAGGTATTCTTCTACTGGTTTCTTCTAGAGTATTTCTAATTTCAGTAATTGTGTTGTTTGTCTCTGTATGTTTATTCTTTAATTCCTCTAGGTCTTTGTTAATTGATTCTTGCATTTTGTCCATTTTGTTTTCAAGGTTTTTGA
>NW_011478299.1:8654-9970 GCF_000754665.1 Bison bison bison | reverse complement strand
TCAGTGGTCTGAAAGTTGAGTTAGGAACAACTCCACCATCTCACCACATGTATATCATTGCAATCATACGCCAATCACTCCTCACAAACATTTCATATAACCAAAGAACAATGGCTCAAATGCAGGGTACTGCTGACATAGGACAGAGATTAGGTAACTATCTGAGCACTGGAATATTCTTCTCCCAAGAGCCAGGTAGAACAGTCTTCTTTTGCAGACTCCTTATACTTACAGTGACTGCAAACAGACCCTACTGAGCTAGGATTCAAGTCAGCCAGCAGGACTAGTGCACATGTCTTTACAACTGCAGTGAACAATTTGTACTTCTGGGGTTGAGAATCATCATCCCTGATTCAATTCTACTCAGTCCTAAAAGAAAGACTGGAATAGTGAGGTTGGGGAACTCCATTTCAAAACAAGAATAAAAAACAGAGAATGGAGATTCACCAGGGAGGTTTCCATTTTGCACGTGTCTTTTCTAAAGTTACTTGTAAAGAAGTAAATTATTTGGGGGGGGATACTTCCTAAAGAAAGCTACTCCCTTATTAACAGTTTAATTCTCAACGATCTCCTGGTGATCAAGAGAATATTAAAATTAATGTACATAAGGGCATAAATTAAAAACTTGCTTCTACATAAAAATCCTGGCCTTTACACTTGACACTAAAAACAAAATCGAAGGAAAGGGATCCCAAAATTTCTGGTGGAAAATCTGAGTTGTATAATATCCTTCCAAGTTCAGTCATTTTGCTTAAAAATGTATAACATGTAAATATATTTGAATGAATATGCTAATACTGACATTTCTTTCTACTGAGGGAAATAAACACTACACATTTTCCCATCTGCAGGTCGCTATAATTCACCAAACAGTGAGCCTGAACCCTGCCTTTTCTAGTTTCCAGAGTATGTAAACCACTTTCTTCACAGATATTCTAACCTACTTCTGTAAGGAAATGCACAGAGAAATCCCAAATATTTTACCAAAGGCTTTAAACCATTCTAGACTAACCTGCAACTGACCAAATCCCGAAGGTTTCTGTGGTTCCAAGTATAAGAATACCATTATCCCAGCCTGCTTTTCTCTTTTCTACTCTATTTGTCTGAAACACATTCATCTGACAGTTATTTATGGCTAGTTCTGCTCAGTTCCACCCCTGAGTCAAGTTACGGTTTTTCAACTATTCTTTTAAGCTACTTCTCAACTTAGCATCTTCAGCAGTCATGGAGAACAGAGCACCTTTTACTTGGATGCATCCCATGAGATACTAGTGCTAGTTGTGTCTTCTCTTCTGTTTCCAAAGCCATAACTGAAC
>NW_011478299.1:3991-5333 GCF_000754665.1 Bison bison bison | reverse complement strand
TGATTTCAATTTCTTTTCTTTTTTTGTAAAGGCCAATTCACAACCCTCTGCCACTTTTTCTAACAGGTACCTTTTATTTATTGATCTGGAGGAGCTCTTTACATAGCATAGATATTATATAGTAGAAACCTTTTAACCTAATTTTATTTGGAACACAATTAGCTAATTTAAAAAGTCAACTAAGGTGGACAATCATAAAAAAAATATGCTCATGACAAACATTTCATTTTATCTTCATTTTATCAGTGGTAAATGTACACTCATTCATCAAGTTTTTGATAAACGGCCAGAAGGCCAAAACCTTTCTTTAACTCCAGGCCCACTGACTGTAAATAAATTTAAACTGAATTCTTAGATAATGCAGAACTTCAAAGAACTTAAAAGATACCTGTAAGGAACTATTAGTGGAGAACACTTCAGATTTATATATATATTTTATACAAATCTTTTATCATTGTCTTACACACACCTAATTATACACTTACAACTTGCTTTCATCAACTCATTTCATAATATACCATTTGTTTTGTTACAATAAACCTATCCCCCAACTTCAACTATCATCTGTATTTGCTGAATTTTATTTCTTTCACATCTCTATGCACTCTGCACCTCAACTCCTATATAATTTGAAGCAAATCCCAGACATCATATCATTTAATATGTAAATTTTCAGTAAGAACTTCAATTCCTCACTACTCAGATTGTATCAAGTTATATGAAAATAAATTTTATATTTACAAAAACAAGAACAAGCACAGTAATTCATAATAAAATAATTCATATTTTTAATTTAATTATTTTAATTCATAATAATTCAGTAATAAAAGCATCTGTTGTATTGGTGGGTTCACAAGCCTGGCGTACCAGATACCAAGTGTTCAGTTCATAGTGTGTTTTACAAAACAAACGAATAGCATTTAATATGGTGGGTCAGTTAAGTGGAAGTCAGTAAAAGCTCCCATGGCATATATAGAAATTATTTTCCTGCAGCCTGTCATATGACTTTTCAACTTTGTTATAGTGTGTTGTGCTTTCCAGAAGTTTTTAAAATATATACATATATTTTTTAAAAATACATCTTTAACTTATTTTGGAGTATGATGTGAGGCAGGGACCCATCTCTTTCCAAATATACAGTGAAACAGTCCAAACTCAGTTTCCATTTTCAACCTTACTTGTAGGTGGGGCATTCAAAAGAACTAAAGTATGAACTTCTAACTTACAAAAGGAAGCTGTGCACACAAAATAATAAACCAACAGTCTTAAGTTCAGCTTGACAGGCTCAAACTACTATATATTTAAAGATTGCAGTAACTTTGGGAGGAGGAGCAACAGAACT
>NW_011478299.1:0-624 GCF_000754665.1 Bison bison bison | reverse complement strand
CATCCTGGACTATAAAATTAAACTTTGGAGGCAAAGGATTGTCTTCTCGACCATCATACCCTAGAGGCCTATGGCACAAAATAAATGACAGATGGAGGAATGAGATAAGTTGAAAGAAGGAACAAATGAATGAATGAATGAGATGCTTGCATATTCTTTTCAAGTTGCCTAGCCAATTACAGTTACAAGGCAGTCTGTATACATTCCCATACACATTTCTTAAAAGCCTTGAACCTTTAAAGAAAAATAAAGTGTGGTATGCACACCCTTCACTTGCAAGCAGAAGTGAACAATACCTGACTTTTGTAGACTATATATAGTCTACAATATAGTCCCAATATATAGTCCCAATAGTCCCAATATATAGACTTTCACATAGAGTAATTCATTTGATATGGATGAATTAAGAATTATGGATATATAGATTGGAACTAGTATAAGCAGATCTTTGAGAAAAATGTTCTAAATAACTAAGGACTTAACTAATGATTTACGGCACAGCCTTAATGCAAACTGTGATAGATATGTATTGTCAAATTAGGGGACTTATGCAGATTATTGGAGAAGGCAATGGCAACCCACTCCAGTACTCTTGCCTGGAGAATCCCATGGACGGAGGAGCCT
>NW_011478298.1:4414-5263 GCF_000754665.1 Bison bison bison | reverse complement strand
GCAGATCCCCGGGCTTCAGCTGGAGTCATGGCTGTGCCCCAGCTCCTGGAGCTCACAGCACCCAGGGAGGCCAGCGCCTGCCAAGCAGCACAAGGCACTGCGTGCACGTGCACGCGCTCCGCGCCAGCTCTGCCCAAATAATTAACTAGAGCCGCCAGGGCAGATATAAACTGGAAGCCTCCGACTCGCCTGATAGTTTACGCAAGGCTCAGGATTGCTGCGACTGCCTTCCACAGGGCCGCTTCAGCGTTTTCCTTTTCCCTTAGGGAAGCAGAGCTCTGGATGGAACTGCTCTCGCGCCCTTTGCAGTGTCTGCGGCAGTAAAACTGACAACCCGTCTGCACCCCAGTGGGAAAGGCTGGATCGCAGATTACTCTAAGGTGGGAAAATCCAGCAGCCAGCCAGTCTAGCATCCACCAAACCTGCCCTCAGCACCTGACCGCCCCGTCCCCTCAACCGGCACAGAAATGCCCAGGATGCGGGGACAGAGCAAGGCCCGGTCAGCACCAGCCTGGAGGCTCAGGGCCGGGGCTTTCCGCCCCTCGAGGAGGCCCCAGGACCAGGGCGCAGGCCAGCACGGGGACGCCTCAGGAGGCCCTCAGGCCTGTGTGCCCTCTGTGCCATGGCAAGCCTGCCTCCTGGCCCTCCCAAAGCGCCGCCAGAGGGCACTAGTGATGAAAACGCTACTGACGAGCGTGAAGGCCCAGGGCAGGCTTCACTCTGCCCCTCTGACCACTGACCGCGGCCCGGAGGCCAGTGAGGCCAGGCACGGGGCTGTCCGGCGCCAAGCAGCGGGTTCCGGGCTGCCTCCGAGAGCCATGCTGCGGGGCCACTACCTGGCTCACTGCC
>NW_011478298.1:0-526 GCF_000754665.1 Bison bison bison | reverse complement strand
GGGGGGGGGAAGGGTGGCGGAGCCAGCAGAAGCCTTCTCCAAGCCCCCCAAGAGGAGCCTCTTCCCAGCTCCCCCTCCATGTCCCCTGCAGAGCATGGTCACCGCATGTCTACAAGCTGATCTGTCCGCCTCTGAGTGGGGACAGCACAAGGCACTTGCTCCCCCCTCCCTCGGAGCAGCAGAGCACCCTGCCAGCAGGAACAGCCTCCACTGTCCCCAGCCTGCACCCCAGTCTGCCTGAGGCCTAAAACGGGACCACGCGGTTCCCAAGTGCAGGTACAACTCCAGGGAAGACACATGCCGCCTCCCCCTCGTGGCCTGGCACCAGATCCGTGGCCCTGTCAACCCCTCACCCTGTTCACCCTGCAACAGGGTGAGCATCCTAGGGCGTCTCCAGCCCACGGCCCTGGGACACTACCCACAGGCCCCTGTCCTGCTCTCTAGCTCCCCGGCAGCCCCTTGGCCCATGGCGGCTACAGCACAGCCGCAGCCAGGCCGTGTCCAGGCCTGGGGCCGTCCTCACCCT
>NW_011478297.1:9558-10188 GCF_000754665.1 Bison bison bison | reverse complement strand
ACTCTCAGGGTCACTTTGGTCAACACATTTGGTTCTGATTAGTAGAAACAAAAACAAATTCCACATAGTGCTTTATGGAAAATGACTCAAGTCACTCCCCAAGATAACTGTTCCACATTTATAACTTTTGTCCCAGTCTCCTTGTTACTTCTGCCCTTCATCCATTCTGGTGCATGATCTCATCCAATCTTGCAAAAGACTTCTAACATCTACATATTTTAGTTTTGGCCTTTCCCCTGAAATTTGGATCTTAACTTGCAACAACTTATGGGACATTTTCACTAAGATATCATGCAGGTACCTCAAACTCAAATTGTCACAACGTGAGTTTCTTATCCCCCAAACAACAATATTGATGAAAGAAACCAAAACCAGATGTAGTTGTCTTCTTTTTTCCCCATTCAGGGAATGGTACAAGAAATGCAACTTCACATTGCCCATGTCTCCTTCAGTTCCCCTTGCCCTTAAATATGATCAATTACAGATGCTTTACAACATTTCACTTCTTTCCTTTTCTCTCCTACTGCCAGTGTCCTCAAATAGGCCTTCATCACCTCTAGTCTGTTGCTGGACCCCTTAAATTACTCTCTCCTTCTATCTGCATGCCAAATGCCCATCAGAGTCATCTTT
>NW_011478297.1:4300-5578 GCF_000754665.1 Bison bison bison | reverse complement strand
TTGGAACAGATTCAGTGTTCAGAAAATACTTGTTGGCTAGCTGGCTGGGTGACTGTTTATTCCTGGGCTAGTCTTTCAGGGTGTTCTGGGAGGTGGGGTTAAGTTGCATCTTGAGGTATTTCTTTTCCCAATGTCTCTCCAGCTGTGGGCCAGGGACCTGATATTCCCACCATTCCTTACTTCTGTATGTTGAGAATGCAAAAATGTGAATGTGAAAATGCAAAAATAGTTGCCACTGATTTATTAGCACCAAAGAGGCTTTAGCCTAGATCACAGGGCCCTTTGGGATGAATGGCCAGTCAGGTATGGTGGGGGAGGAAGGGACTTGGTGGAGAAATCCTATAACAAACTCTGGGGACAGGGTGATGGGGCAGGGCCCAGGGATTGATGCCACAATCCAGGCTCTAGTTATCTCAGCTGAAGTTAAGATTGGTGTGCACTGTTTGGGTTTCTATATGAGAATTTGTTGGCAAATATTGGGGCTCTTCTTGTGGAAAAGAAAAAACCGAACACTGTATCAAATGACACTGTGAGATTTATAATTAGATAATAGTGCCTGTCTCCTGAGGGGCCTGTCAGTTTGCAAATGATTCTCACCAGATTATGGTAGGATCAATAGGAGCTGAATAATTAAAATTCGATACTACTATGTCTCTCTCAATAACACTGTGGAGAATGATGTATGACAGATTTAATTGAATTTGTCAGACACTGTGGCTACATACATAGATCACGGAGGATATTTTTAGAGTTATGTATTTGATTTTCTGATGAGCCTTGCAATGGGCCTTTTAACATTGGAGGTTCCTCACAAGTCCTGTGCTGTTGTGCTCTGGGAGTTCTGACAAGGGAACACTGACCTGACTTTGCATCAAACGTCAAAAAATGTAAACAATTTCAGGTGAAATGGAAGAGATGGCTGATGAGGGCACAGAGGAAGTTTTGAAGGAGGAACTAGAACAGGCTCCATCTTGAAAGCAGGACTCCATCTTGGGCTGGACTGTGGACTTTGAGCTATATGTCCAGTATATATGGAAACGACATACCAACTGGAAAACCAGGCCCCTGGAAGGAAGAGCCCTTCGCTAAAAGAATACCCTGATTATCTGTGTAACCGAATAGAATCATACATTCTATTATGCTTATTGGGGTATGACCACAGGCCTATTGATAATTGTCCACTGGATGACACCACCCTTATGGCAGAAAGTGAAGAGGAACTAATAAAGCCTCTTGATGAAAGTGGAGAGTGAAAAAGTTGGCTTAAAGCTCAACATT
>NW_011478297.1:0-751 GCF_000754665.1 Bison bison bison | reverse complement strand
GATTCAGCTGAAAGGCACACTGCCCTTTGAACACCTGGAAGTGGACTTCACTGAAATGAAACCTCACCAACACTACCGTCACCTGCTGGTCACGGTATGTACGTTCTCGGGATGGGTAGAACCTTTTCCTCCCCGGACTGAAAGAGCATCAGAAGTAGGCTGGTGCCTGCTTAGGGAAATAGTTCCCAGATTTGGATTTCCTACCAGCATTGGATCAGACAATGGCCCGGCTTTTGTAGCTGATTTAGTACAAGTAAGCAAAACTTTAAACATCAAGTGGAAATTACATACAGCATATAGGCCCCAGAGTTCTGGGATGGTGGAAGGAACCAACCGGACACTTAAAGAGACACTCTCCAAATGGATCATAGAGACTGACTGCTCCTGGGTGGACTTGCTTCTGACGGCTCTGCTCAGACTCAGGATGACTCCATGGTCCCATGGCTATTCTCCGTACGAAATTGTGTATGGGGGGCCCCCTCCCATTATAAAACAGGTGTCAACAAATTTGCCTCAGGTAAGCGGGGGATAGGATTTCACAGCAGATGGAACTGGGTAAGGTGATAAATCCGGTAACTAAGTTTGTACAAGAAAGAGTGCTGTTCCCCCTTGGGAAACAGATTCATGAGTTTATGCTTGGTGACCAAGTATGGGTCAAAGATTGGAAACATGATTTACTAGCACCTTGGTGGAAGGGCCCTTATACTGTTAATCTAACAACCCCTACTTCAGTTAAAGTTGCAGGTATTGC
>NW_011478296.1:9018-10026 GCF_000754665.1 Bison bison bison | reverse complement strand
GCTCAGCCTTCTTCATAGTCCAACTCTCACATCCATACATGACTACTGGAAAAACCATAGCTTTGACTATACAGACTTTTGTCAGCAAGTGATGTCTCTGCTTTTTAATACACTCTCTAGGTTCTTCATAGCTTCACAAAATAGGGATATAGCATTTGTAGTATTTGTATATCCCTATTTTGTGAACCTATATATATTAACTTTTGATTTCAAAATAATTTTAGATTTATAGAAAATTTGGAAATATAGCACAGAGTTTTCATATAACCTTTATGTTTTTAATCAAGTACTCATCTTATTAGCTGTTGTCAGCACAGGTGCTATAGAGACCCCAATCACCATGAAACATAAGATTCATTTAGGCTATAATAAGGTAGGACTGTAAGTTGACAAACATGACACCATGGAAATAGTTCTCCCCAGAAATGGTTTGTCAGTTTGCAGATAACAATTTGGCAACTTGGATGGTTGTAGGAAAAGGCATTAAACTAGAGTTCAAGCGGGGACTCAGGTAGAAATCACAATGTCAGCTATTAATAGCTTCTGAACCCAGCATTAGTTCCATGTATGCCAATCACTTTTGAAATTTAAATTATATTGCACGCACTTAAGTTCACCCTTTCCAAAATGATTATTCTGATTGTTCTTACAATAGGATATAAAATATCCTTATAGTTCTTTTTAAAATATAAATTTTCATTTTATAATGAGCATTCACCTTGTGCCAAGTGTTTTTTACATACATCATCCAACTGGACAGCCAGGATTTTGTCCCTGGCAGTTAGTCTTCAGACTCCACATTCGACACAACTCTATGACAGCACATTTCAGTAACTTTTAAATTATTTTATATTCTCATGCTGCTGCTAAGTCGCTTCAGTCGTGTCCGACTCTGTGCAACCCCATAGACAGTAGCCCACCAGGCTCCCCTGTCCCTGCGGTTCTCCAGGCAAGAATACTGGAGTGGGTTGCCATTTCCTTCTCCAATGCATGAAAGTGAAAAGTCAA
>NW_011478296.1:4521-5129 GCF_000754665.1 Bison bison bison | reverse complement strand
CTTTTTTCTCAGCTATTTGTAAGGCCTCCTCAGACAACCGTTTTACCTTTTTGCATTTCTTTTTCTTGGGGATAGTTGTGATCACTGCCTCCTGTACAGTGTCATGAATCTCCATCCATAGTTCTTCAGGTACTTTGTCTATAAGATCTAATCCCTTGAAACTATTTGTCACTTCCACTGTATAATCGTAAGGAATTTGTTTTAGGTCATATCTGAATGGTCTAGTAGTTCTCCATACTTTCTTCAATTTAAGTCTGAATTTTGCAATAAGGAGTTCATGATCTGAGCCACAGTCAGTTCCTTGTCTTGTTTTTGCTGACTATATGGAAATAGTTCAATTTAAGTCTGAATTTTGCAATAAGGAGTTCATGATCTGAGCCACAGTCAGTTTCTGGTCTTGTTTTTGCTGACTGTATGGAAATACAGGAAAACAATAGAATGGGAAAGACTAAAGATCTCTTCAAGATAATTAGCGATACCAAGGGAACATTTCATGCAAAGATAAGCACAATAAAACAGAAACGGTATGGACTGAACAGAAGCAGAAGATATGAAGAAGAGGTGGAAAGAGTACACAGAAAAACTATAGAAAAATGATGATGCTGTGA
>NW_011478296.1:0-611 GCF_000754665.1 Bison bison bison | reverse complement strand
TTTTTTTTTTTTTTTTGGCCGTGCTGAGTCTTTATTGTATTCTTTAATGGCTGAGTAGTGCCCCATTCTGTGTGTGTGTATGCGTGTGAAAGTGAAAGTGTTAGTCACTCAGTCATACCCAACTCTTTGCAATCCTATGGACTATAGCCCACCAGGCTTCTCTGTCCAGGAGTGGCTAGCAATCCTCTTCTCCAAGGGATTTTCCTGACCCAGGGATTGAACCCACATTGCAGGCAGATTCTTTACTGTCTGAGCCATCTGGGATATATACCACATGTTTTTATCATTCATCAGTGGACACTTCAGTTGCTTCCATATCTTGGCAATTGAAAATAATGCTGCTGTGAACACTGGAGTGCATGTATCTTTTCAAATCAGTATTTTCATTATTTTTTCAGATAAATATACAGAAGTGGAATGCTTAGGTCACATAGTAGTTCTATTTTTAGGTTTTTGTTTTTTTTTTTTTCCAGAAACCTCCACATTGTTTTCCATAGTAACAGTACCAATTTACATTTCTGCTTACAAGAGTGCCCTTTTCTCCACATCCTCACCAACATTTGCTTTTTTTTTTTTTAATTTTTTTAGTGACACCCATTCTGAAAGGTGTG
>NW_011478295.1:4886-5756 GCF_000754665.1 Bison bison bison | reverse complement strand
ACGAGTCAGCCATAATTATAAATATATTAATATCCCAAGAAAAGTCAATTAAACAAGCACTGACTCCATCAAGTTCTAAGCACACCCGACATGGTTACTCTTAAGACACTCCTGAGAAGTTGCCAAAAGCTAAGTCAGCTCCAAGCTTCCATCAATAGTGAAAGGAAGGAAATAGAGGGTGTCACCAAACAGAGGGGGGCAGAAAGGGAACTAGGGTGAGGACTGTCTGGTTAACAGATGTAGCCCTGGCTTCCTCGTCTGTACAGCACTCTCTCTGTCTCCCTACAAAATTCAGCAGGCTGAGGTTTTCACAGAGGCCCAAGCATCCAGCAATGATGTGAGAACCAGGTCCAGGCTAATTTACTCATGTCCACAAGAGGATAGAAGGCTACATTCTGCCAAAAACATAGCACTGATATTACCCAACATGGTAAAATACATTACTAATATTTTCTGGAATGAAGCATGACATAAATAAATGAAACAAACCAGACAACAACTTATTTTATGTGTATTTCTCTATAGTTTCCCCATCATCCCTTGATCTCCATCTAAAGATCCGGCCCCATTAAATTAACACCAACTTCTACACCACCCTTTCCATTCACCCCATTGCCATCACCTCTGATTTTAGATATTTCCCATCATGAATAAATTTCATGCCAGATGCTCCTCCTCCACCCTCTATCCATCCCCCTTGTCATCATCACCCACTTTCAGGTGTTCCCCATGATGAATAAAGCCTTCAGCTTGTCCATCACGGTCTGTAGCCCCTCCCGAGTTACCACCATCATTCACGGAATTCAACATGCCCCCTCTCTGGCCAACTTTGCAACCTCCCAGCCCAGATTCCCTCAGAGCCAGTGAGAA
>NW_011478295.1:0-923 GCF_000754665.1 Bison bison bison | reverse complement strand
TAACTGTTCAAGGTAATCTAGCATTTGCCTGTCATCCTCCTCCAAATTACTCCAATCTATAGCCATTATCCAATTCCAAAGCAACTTCTTCTTTTAGGTATTTGTTACAGCTGCACCCTACTTCCTGGTACCAAAATCTTTATTAGATTCCTATGGTTGCTAAAACAGATTTGGTATCTTACACCAACACATATTTAGTCTTGTACAACTCTGGAGGTAAAAAGTTCAGAACAGTTTCACTGGGCTGAAAACAACTTGCCAACAGGGCCATCCTCTGGAGGATCCACAGCAGAATCTGTTTCATGGCCTTTTCCAGACCCCAGGGCTCTCTATACATTCCTTCTATTTCTTGTCCCCTGTCTTCAACTTCACAGCCAACAAGGTAGCATCTTGCTTAAGGGGTCAAATTTCCTCCTTCTGTATCAAGTCTCTCTCTGCCTCCTTCTAATAATGACATGTATGTTTACACCTGGACTCGATCAGATAATACACAATGATCTTCCACCTCAAGATCATTGACTTAATCTTATATGTGAATTCTCTCTTGCCATATAAGGAAACATTTGCAGATTTAAGGGATTTGGAACTGGTTATTTTTGGTGGCCTTACTCAGCCTATTAGGGCTTCCCTGATGGCTCAGTGGTAGATAATCTGCCTGCAATGCAGGAGATGTGAATTCGATCACTGGGTCACGAAGATACCATGGAGTAGGAAATGGCAACCAACTCCAGTATTCTGACATGGGAAATCCCATGGAGTGGGGCCTGGGGGCTACAGTCCACGGGGTTGCAAAAGAGTCAGACACAAAGTGACTCAACAACAAAACTGTTTAGCCTATCACACCCAGCATTCCCAGGAAACTCTAGCTGGGAAGTGAAGAATTCAGACAGGGAAGTGAAGAAAGCAAACGAAGTGTTCATTAT
>NW_011478294.1:17745-21561 GCF_000754665.1 Bison bison bison | reverse complement strand
ACTGCGGCCCACCAGGCTCCTCCATCCATGGGATTTTCCAGGCAAGAGTGCTGGAGTGGGGTGCCATTTCCTTCTCCAACTAGTTTGCTACTTTAATTTTATAATCATAACTGTATTCTCTTAAATGGAAAATCTTTTTGTTTTACTAATAGCATGCTACAAGAAAAATTCAAAATAACAACACAAATATTGCCACAAAAATAAAACAAACAATACAAAGAAGTACAAATATTACTACAAAAAATAAAAACAGAATGAACAGTACCCAGCACAGGAAGCTACTAATTGAAAAATACCAAAATCATGGGGTTGTGATGAGGATGTAATGATGTATGTCAGTTTCTGAGAATAACACTTTGGACAACAGTCAGTACCGGATAAATATTAGCCTTCTACCCTTGCTCTGCTAATTCCCTGTCTATTTCAAACTTTTTCTTAGGAATCTTTTTTTTCCCAAAACTTATTTATTTTTAATTGAAGGAAAATTGCTTCATAATATTGTGTTGCCCTGTGCCATACATCAACATGAGTCAGCCATAGATACACATGTCCCCTCCCTCTTTAACCTGCCCCCAACCCCCCACCCCTCTAGCTTGTTACAGAGTCCTGGGTTGAGTTCCCTGAGTCATGTAACTGTTGGATAAAGCCTAAATATAGCCTGGCATTTTGGCCTTCTGCAAACCTCCTATGTGCTTTCCCTAATGCCCAACTACTCTCTTGTATTCCTGCTGGAGTTCATTGAATTCTTTCAACATGCCATATGTACATCTGCATTTCAGTTTCCTTTCAGTGTTCCATTCCCCTTCTTCCTTCCCTTCCTTTCAAATGCATTGCATATTCTTGCCCTTTGTAATTGAAACAATCACTTGAACAGACATTACATTCTTACATGTTTATTTGAACCTCTTTGTCTTTTCTCATGTTAATGCCATACCCTTTTATGATAGTAACTTTATTACATGTTTTAAAACAATGTTTTTTAATTAATTTATTTTACTTTGTTTTTATTTTTTTTTTATTAATTTATTTTAATTGGAGGCTAAGTACTTTACAATATTGTAGTGGCTTTCGCCATACATTGACATGAATCAGCCACAGGTGTACATGTGTTCCCCATCCTGAACCCCCTTCTCACCTCCATCCCCATCCCATCCCTCAGGATCATCCCAGTACACCAGCCCTGAGCACCCTGTCTCATGCATCAAACCTGGACTGGCAATCTATTTCACATATGGTAATGTACATGTTTCAATGCTATTCTCTCACATCGTCCCACCCTCTCCTTCTCCCACAGAGTCCAAAAGACTGTTCTTTATCTCAGTGTCTCTTTGGCTGTCTCACATATAGGGTCATCATTACCATCTTTCTAAATTCCATATATATGCATTAATATACCGTATTGGTGATTTTCTTTCTGACTTACTTCACTCTGTATAATAGGCTCTAGTTTCATCTACTTCATTAGAACTGATTCAAATGCATTCTTTTTAGTAGTTGAGTAATATTGCATTGTGTATATGTACCACAGCTTTTTTATCCATTCGTCTGCTGATGGACATCTGGGTTGCTTCCATGTCCTAGCTATTGTAAACAGTGCTATGATGTTTAGCAAATCTATCTTCATTATTACATTTCAAAAATTTCTTGTAATTTTCATAAAACTTTATAACCATTTTCACCTGATTCTTCACCTCCATGCCAAAGAAAATAATCCCACAGTCCAAATGAAGTTCACTTGGATTCTTGGGGAAATAGCATTAAACCGATAGATTGACCTTTTTTATTCAGTCTTCCAGAAAAGGACCCTGGTATTTCCCTACCTTTTAGAAGATCTTATTTTAATAATTTTAATATAATTTTGTATATAAATAATGGAGTAATACTAATGATTTAGGAATAAGGAGATGTGGTTCTAGAACTTTTTTGAAAGCCCTTGTGACTAATATTTTGGAAAAGGTCTTTTCTCTGATATAGTTTGTTCTGTTTATTCTCTATGAACATTTCACTGCTATGTTAACATAGTCCCCTTTATGATGGTATGGCCATCTTCTTTCAGTTGGAGATAGCATTGCAGAGTGAAAACTGCACAGGCTTTGGCGTTAGATCTGCATTTAAACGCAGCCTTAGTCAAGTTAGCCAACACCTCAGGGACTTGCTTTCTCATCTATTAAATGCAGATGAAAACATAGTCTCAAGGATAAAATTAGATACTGTGTGAAGTGACTAGTTAACTGTTTAATAAATGATAGTTATTAACATACGTATGCAGCAGTTTTACAGTTCTCAGCTTCTGAAAGAGTGAACCAATGAAGGGATACAAGGAAATAGTTGCATAAATGAGATTTAAAAGCTGCAGAAAGGAAATTCAGACTCTGGCCTTGAATTAAAATGAATTTTTAGTTTATTTTTAATGTTTATATAAATTTTCAAAGTTGCAGCCCATTTACAGTCATTACAAAATATCGACTATATTGCCTGTGTTGTATAATACGTCTTTGTAGCGTATCTTTCACTGAGTAGTTTTTGCCTCCTACTTCTCCACCTCTCTGTTGCCCCTCCCCTTTCCCCCTGGTAACCACTAGTAATATGGATTTTTAATAAAGAATCCAACTCCTTGTAATACATTTAATTATTCAGTATTTTAAGTAAGCCCTCAAATTTATTATAGAACTGTATAAACAATTCTTTATAACTTGTTCATACTTTGACCAAAACAGAATAGATCTTTCTCTAACAGATTCAGAGACAACTTATCCTTCTCAACATTAATTGTATTTTATTCAATTCAATTAAATTATTTGTTACCAATTCACAGGAAATTCTGTTTGAAGAAAACACTTAAAATTTGAGGATATTGTTCATTGGAATGCCACAAAAGTAGAGCACAAATTAGAGAAACAGTTTCCAAACCAACGTCTGGGATTTTGTTTGGAATTATCCTCAAAACCCCAATCCTGGAGCTTAGCTGGTAATATCAAATGACTTGCCATGTCAATTATTCCTCCTATCCCCTCCTTGTACCTCTTTTCTGCCAAATAGCTTTTTCCCTCTATGGCATTATTCATTCAGCTAAACCTCTGTGAATGTGAAACGAACTGAAAACTCACATGGTGTCAGAAGTGGAAATAGCAGCTCATATTTTTGATTGTGTTATAATGAGATATGGACTATCCTTTGTCGGCCATTCCTGTTGCTTCCTCGGCCAGCAGTGCCTTCCCAGAGTTGGAAATGTGACATATTTCAAGAAGCAGTTCTTTGTGCTAATATTTGGAAGGCAAGCTCCTTTGTGTGGTGTCTCACCCCACCCCATTACTGGTATGAAGCTACATATTTCAAAAATGTCTTGCTTATGAATACCAGGCAGAAAAAGCAACCACGTCAGCATTTAGAGAAGAAAGAAACATACTAAACTGGATGAAGAGCAGCATAAATGAAGTTTGGAAACCCCATTTGTTTTTAGAAAGGAGTTTCCTTTGTTCCTTTGCTCTCTTTTCCTTCCAGTCCTTATGGAGCTGTTCCAGGGCTGGGGGAGAAAAAGGAAAGAAGAGAAATGTTGGGTAAAAAAATTCCATAATGTCACAGTATTCTTTTTCTATCTTTGTGTTTTTCTTTTCATGTGGAACAGAGACTAGTTTGTTATATTTTGCCTAATTTCCTTTTGAATTTGCATTTGTAGTGCTTGGCCACTGTGAAGACTTCTTTTTTATTTTTTAATATAAATTTATTTATTTTAATTGGAGGCTAATTACTTTACAATATTGTATTGGTTTTGCCATACATTGACATGAATCTAAAAATTAATTAATTTTAATTGGA
>NW_011478294.1:15427-17075 GCF_000754665.1 Bison bison bison | reverse complement strand
GGTTGCTTCCATGTCCTAGCTATTGTAAATAGTGCTGCAATGAACATTGGGGTACACGTGTCTCTTTCACTTCTGGTTTCCTCAGGATGTACACCCAGCAGTGGGATTTCTGGGTTGTATGGCAGTTCTCTTCCCAGTTTTTTAAGGATCTCCACACTGTTCCCCATAGTGGCTGTACCAGTTTGCATTCCCATCAGCAGTGTAAGAGGGTTCCCTTTTCTCCACGTCCTCTCCAGTGTTTATTATTTGTAAACTTCTTGATGATGGCCATTCTGACTGATATGATATGATATCTCATTGTGGTTTTGATTTGCATTTCTCTACTAATGAGTGGAGAAATGCAAGCTCCAGTACTTTGGCCACCTGATGCAAAGAGCCAACTCATAGGAAAATACCTTGATGCTGGGAAAGACTAAAGGCAGAAGGAGAAGGGGACAACAGAGGATGAGATGGTTGGATGGCATCACTGACTGAATGGACGTGAGTTTGAGCAAACTCTGGGAGATGGTGAAGGACAGGGAGGCCTGGGGTGCTGCAGTCCATGGGGTCGCAAAGAGTTGGACACAACTGAGTGACTGAACAAATAATGACTGATGTTGAGTATCTTTTCATGTGTTTATTAGCCATCTGTATGTCTTCTCAAAATGGATTAAAGACCTAAATGTAAGACCAGAAACTACAAAATTCCTAGAGGAAAACATTGGCAGAATACTCTCTGACATAAATCACAGCCAAATCCTCTATAACCCACTCCCAGAGTAATGGAAATAAAAACAAAAATAAACAAATGGGACCTAATTAAGCTTAAGAGCTTTTGCACAACAAAAGAAACTATAAGCAAGGTGAAAAGAGAGCCTTCATATGGGAGATAATAGCAAGTAAAATAACTGACAAAGAATTAATCTCCAAAATATGCAAGCAGCTCATGAAGCTCAATTGCAGAAAAACTCACAACCCAATGAAAAAGTGGGCAAAAGACCTAAACAGACATTTCTCCAAAGAAGACATACTGATGGCTAGTAAACGCAAAGACGTCTAAAGCAATGTAATCTCTTACTGATATTTGCCGATTGCAGTCTCTAGGGTCTTCCAGTTTACGCTCAATGTGCTTTCCCTTTCCTTATTCCACACAAGGAAACCTCTTCTTCCTTTCTTGCCTGTCCCGAAGACCATTGCATTTCTAAGATTTTCATCACACTTATTACTGATTTTGGAATCCTTCACAGTTTTGTTGTTCCCCTCTCCTATTGAAGTCTAAGAAATTCTACAATAAATAATACTTTTAATCTTATAGCTTGTCTCTTTGCAAACAGTTTTATTTTCTTTTTTGCTTCATTTAAAGTCATATTAAGAGCAGGATTACAGGCAAGTTAGTCAGGTTTGCCATGTGTGAGAAAGGAGGAACTGTTGGATTCAAAGTATAATTGTTCCCATGAATTTAAGGTCTAAAATTACGCATCTCGTTTTGCACATATTCCATTATTTTTTTTTAAATTTTATTTTATTTTTAAACTTTACATAATTGTATTAGTTTTGCCAAATATCAAAATGAATCCACCACAGATATACATGTGTTCCCCATCCTGAACCCTCCTCCCTCCTCCCTCCCCATACCATCCCTCTGGGTCATCCCAGTGAACTAGCCCCA
>NW_011478294.1:11924-15327 GCF_000754665.1 Bison bison bison | reverse complement strand
TTTTAATCTTATAGCTTGTCTCTTTGCAAACAGTTTTATTTTCTTTTTTGCTTCATTTAAAGTCATATTAAGAGCAGGATTACAGGCAAGTTAGTCAGGTTTGCCATATGTGAGAAAGGAGGAACTGTTGGATTCAAAGTATAATTGTTCCCATGAATTTAAGGTCTAAAATTACCCATCTCGTTTTGCACATATTCCATTATTTTTTATCTTGCTATATTTATGTTGTCTGTTGGTAAATTTATGTGAAGACAGAAATACAAAATTACATGAAAAGATAAACACAAGGAAAGGGGTTCTCTTTCTCCTCCTCCCCTTCTTCCTTGCCACTGAGGATTTGTCAGTTTCCTTACTGAAGAGCGAAATGTGATATCAAGGCAGAATCCTTACTTGTCTTTACAGAAAAGGAGGGGTCTCCAGTTTCCTCCAGGAATGGATGGTGACTCTGAATGGGAGCACTCACTCTCCAGGTCAGAATGATCGCTTAAAATGGGAGAATTATTTTGCCTTCGGATCTTGGATCATTTCTCTTCTGCTTTGTAGTAAAAAATCATTTTTGAATGTCCACTTTCTCATTGTTGTGGACTCTTTTTTTCCTTTGTATCCTCTTCATCATGTTACCCAGTTCTCCTTAGCCCATTAACCAGAGGAGAGATGTATCTGGAAAAAATTGGGTTGGGATAGACCTTGTATCAAGCAGTGAACGGAAATTAAAAGATTGTCATGTTTATTCAAGCTATTACCAGCTCCTAAATAGCCTGCACACAAGCTCAATTAGGATAAGATTGGAATGATTGCCTGTAGACAGCAGAGTTGTTTTTTTAAAGAAAGGTTTAGAACCCGAGTGGATTTGGAGATCAAACATTTTTCCTTTCTGACCATACACTGTTATGCTTGATCTAGGATTATTTCAATTCCCAGTGACAGAAAACCAATTCAAACAAGACAAATAAAAAATAGAATACACTGATTTATAAAACTAAGGAATAAAATAATTAGGTCTGACTTTGGGCATGGTGGGATCCAGGAAGTCAAACAATGTCATTGGGAGATATATGTGTCTTTCTGTCTGTATGTCTAATCTTTTTTTTTTATCTCAATGGTTTTCTGGTTTTTAAAATGTTTTGTGATAAAATGCATATAAAATATACTGTCTTCACCATTTTATTATGTTATTCATAATGCATTCATTATGTATTCATTATGTAATACATATTCATAATACAAAAACACAGTATGTTATTCAGTGGTATTACCTACCTTAACAATGTGTACAAACATCATCACTATTTGCTCCAAAAGCTTCTCCATCACCTTAAACAAGCCCTGTTATCATGAAGCAGTAACTCCCCTTTCCCCTCACCTGTGGTAACCTCTAATATACTTTCTGTCTTCATAAAATTACCTATTGTAGATATTTCATATAAGTGAAACTATACAATATTTATCTCTTTGTATCTGGCTTATTTTACATAATGTAATGCTTTCCAGGTTCATCCATTTTATTGCAAGTATCAGTACCTTATTTCTTTTTATGGCTGAATAATATTCCATTGCATGATATACCATAGTTTGTTTATCCACTCATCTATTCATGGATAAGCATTTCCATCTTTTGGCTGTTTTGAATAATGCTAAACAAGCATTGGTGTATAACTATCTGTTCCAGCCCCTGTCTTCAGTTCTTGTGGATCTATACCTAGGAGAGGAATTTCTATCTAATCTTGATTCCTCTTTCTTCTTTGTTCATTTATCCACAGGCAGACAAAGACAGCTTATTCCTTCTCACGTTATTTAAAATCTCGAGTAAGCTTGAGATTTTCTCTCATTGCCCATGAGAAATTCTGGTTGTTTCTATTTTGGTCTCTATCTGTGATGGGTCATTCTACATAGAGAGAAGCTCCTTTGTGACTGTGACTAACAACTCAGAGTGGGAGGGCAGTTCTCTGTAGAAAAGAGAGATTCTGTTTCTAGAAATAGGGGATGCTAGTGGGCAGAGGTGGAGAAGGCAATGGCACCCCACTCCAGTGTTCTTGCCTGGAGAATCCCAGGGACAGTGGAGCCTGGTGGGCTGCCGTCTATGGGGTCGCACAGAGTCGGACACGACTGAAGCGACTTAGCAGCAGCGGCAGCAGTGGGCAGAGGTAGAGGTAAATCTGTCCACTGTCATCTCATTCTAGCTGTGAGCAGGAAACTCATCTTGGCTGTTGATCAGGGATCCTTGGATGAGTGGAATAACTTAAGAATGACATAGTTGGAGTCTTGCCAAAATGAGGGAAAACAGAAACTGTCAGTGCTTCTGATCAGAATACTTATTGCGATCCCCTCTTGGGAGAGTGTTTTGATGTTATCTAGCAGGGGTGGAAGTGTGCAGACACTCTGACGTTCTGTCCTTGATGAAGTCCAATACAGCCTCTAGAAACATGAAGGAGACGCAGCATTGTTTGTAATTGTCTAAAATGGACAACACTTGAAGCTTTTATCAGCTGGCTAAATACATATTGTAGTGTGTTTATAGAAGGGGAAGCTGATGCTGCCTTTAAAAATGACCTCGGTCTCTATGTATAGACAGGCTCAAAAGTATAACACTGAATGAAAAAAAATCAAGTTTCAGTATCATATTGATAGCAGCTACACAGATATTGGGATTCCCTGGTGGCTCAGACGGTGAAGAATCTGTCTGCAATGCAGGAGACCTGGGTTTGATCCCTGGATCAGGAAGATCCCCTGGAGAAGAGAATGGCCACCCACTGCAGTATTCTTGCCTGGAGAATCCCATGGACAGAGGAGCCTGGTGGGCGATAATCCATGGGTTCATGAGTAACAGTTTCTTATAGATATTAGAAAACATATAACACTATATTCAGCATTGTTCTAGAATATATGTATATAAAATAAAAGGACAAAGCCCTGTATAGGGAAGACTCCCAACAAATTTGATAATGAGAGGTAAATAGGACAAGGGGAAAAATCAAGGGGATTTCAAGGTTTCTCTGTATTCCTTTTTTCACCCTAAAATTAGCTCTGTTAGATTGGAATTGACCCACACTGCTGTATATAAAATAGATAACTAGTAAGAACTTACTGTATAGTGCATGGAACTCTACTCAATACTCCGTAATGACCTATATGAGAAAAGAATCTAAAAAGAGTGGATATGTGTGTATGCATAACTGATTCACTGTTCTGCACAGCAGAAACTAACACAACATTGTAAACCAACTATACTCCTATTTTTATGCTTGGGGCTAGTGCACTGAGACGACCCAGAGGGATGGTATGGGGAGGGAGGATGGAGGAGGGTTCAGGATGGGGAACACATGTATACCTGTGGCGGATTCATTTTGATATTTGGCAAAACTAATACAATTATGTAAAGTTTTAAAATAAAATAAAAAAAAAA
>NW_011478294.1:8805-11824 GCF_000754665.1 Bison bison bison | reverse complement strand
GACAGGTTTGATCCCTGGATCAGGAAGATCCCCTGGAGAAGAGAATGGCCACCCACTGCAGTATTCTTGCCTGGAGAATCCCATGGACAGAGGAGCCTGGTGGGTGATAATCCATGGGTTCATGAGTAACAGTTTCTTATAGATATTAGAAAACATATAACACTATATTCAGCATTGTTCTAGAATATATGTATATAAAATAAAAGGACAAAGCCCTGTATAGGGAAGACTCCCAACAAATTTGATAATGAGAGGTAAATAGGACAAGGGGAAAAATCAAGGGGATTTCAAGGTTTCTCTGTATTCCTTTTTTTCATCCTAAAATTAGCTCTGTTAGATTGGAATTGACCCACACTGCTGTATATAAAATAGATAACTAATAAGAACTTACTGTATAGTGCATGGAACTCTACTCAATACTCCGTAATGACCTATATGAGAAAAGAATCTAAAAAGAGTGGATATGTGTGTATGCATAACTGATTCACTGTTCTGCACAGCAGAAACTAACACAACATTGTAAACCAACTATACTCCTATTTTTAAAAAATAGCTCTGTTAAATTGACTAAAAGTCAGTTATTTCAGGCTGTTTGATACTGTATTTTCCCCTCAGTGTCCTATATCCATTTTTTCAGGCTTTTCACAATTAAAAAGTAGCACATAGTTAGAGTTCAAATGGAATACAAGTTTTTTCTTTCATCTTAAAATTATGGAATTCATATGCAGAGAGAGAAAAGGATACTTGATTAGTTAGTAGATGAAATAGTGTATTTTTTTTTAACTTGGTGTTTTTTCAAGTAACCCTAAGAATAGGCTCTTGGCAGCATCTCCCTGCTGTGCTGTACTTCTTCACACCATTTTCTATCATTTATGCGTTAGAGAGCGTTTTGTCCTTAATCTTCCTGTGTCGTGGTATTCCCCTAACTAGCAAAATGCCCAGTGTGTTTCCTATTAACCTCAAAATTCCTACCAGGATTTAGTCCTAGAGCCCTGAAATGCCTCCTATCATTTTAGCAAACAATCAGACTGCTCCCTGCACGTCAAAAGCTGGCAGAAATAAACTACCCAAATTGGTATTCCTGGGAGAAGAAAGTCCTGGGAGGTGAAGATAGATTGCAGAAATCCTATTCATACCAGGAGGGAAAAGTCATTAAATAATTGCGCATGAGGCAGTTGATGACAGCCTTGTCTCTTTTGCTTCTGTAAAAACACTAACAGAGATTTGCAACCTCTTGCCCGATTCTGAAGTGGTTAACATTTTATAACAGGAACCTTAACGGCCAGGAAAAGAATCTCAGAAAGAGCGTTGCTCGCTTGGCCCTGACATCACTCTATGGGAATGAGTATTGTCTTACACGATGGAATGTTCTCTATCCGTCCTCCGAGAGGGAATCTGGCTTGGTATGCAAATTAAAATATTGTTTGGAAAAATCTGTTGCCTCAAACGACAGAAAATTTTTTTTTTGTCTAATCCAGCTCTTTGGTCCTTTGTTGGCCACGCAGTTGACAGCAGGCTCAGCCCAGCAGTTGGTCTGGGCCACGCTCTTGCATTTTGTGACGGAGCACAGTCCTGGCTTTTTGTGATGGCAAAGAGGCAAAAAGCCCTACATTCTTGAGACCTAAAACAAAGGAAGGGATCATGGACTTGAAATACTTGTACGCCCTTAAAAGCGTTTAGAATTTGAGTGTGACTTTGTTCTCTCTGTTGGCAAGTCGGCGCGTGAGGTAGTGAGAAGCCGGCTTATTTGGATAGGTGGCCTTTCTCATCTCCCTTCAAGCTTCCTTGAAGGGGGTCTACCCCCAAATGAAGTCATCTAGTCTCAAGTTCTGCAGGCTGGAAATAATTTGAAGTTATTCAGAAATGTCATACATTTCGCATGCTCTGCTCTCCATTGTTTGACTGGGGTTGAGCCTGAGTTCACAGGTGCGGATTCAAGGAGAGGCTAATGCTGTCACTTGCAGGCATGACTCCTGCATCCCTCAGGCAGTGGTTCTCTGAGAGGAGTCCTGAACACCATCTTGAGCATCATTTGGGAGCTTGTTAGAACTATAGAGTCCACCTTAAATCTACTGGGAGTGAGACCCAGAGATCTGTGATGTAACACACTCAGGGTATGGCAATCCACTCCAGTACTCTTACCTGGAGAATCCCTTGGAACAGAGGAGCCTGGCAGGCTACAGTCCATGGGGTCATGAAAAGTTGGACCTGACTGAAGCGACTTAGCAGCAGCAGCAGCCAGGTGACTCAGATACACACTCAAGGGTGAGAACCACTGCTTGAGGTAAATCTGTCTACTTGGATGGAGAGAAGCCCAACTCTGAGCCCTTTAGCTCTTCCCTTCCCCACTGTGGCTAAAATCAAACTGCCAAATTTGTCATCAGATTATTTACAGTGGAGTAATTTTAAGTTGCCATCATGTGCAAAGGACTTGAGGTGTTACTGCTTTGAAATTGGCAAGAAGATGTCTTTCCTGAGAAAGTAAATGTCTCCTCCTTAGTTGTCAGAGGGAAATGGGAGTCTGGGGTTAGTGCCCTTACAAAAGGGGCCGGGGAGACCTGGCTCCCTCTTCCTTTCTGCCACATGAGGTAATAGTGTCCAGTTAGCACCCGTGTGGTGATCCCTTTGTGCATCAAGAGATAAACTTGAAATTAATATTAGGAAAGTCTTTTCTTGATGGTGTATCTCCTCTAATGACTTCTATTACTTAATTGTGTTGCTTTGTACAGGACTCTTTGAGGTGAAAGTCACTCAGTCATGTCCAACTCTTTGCAACCCATGGACTGTATATTCCATGGAATTCTCCAGGCCAGAATACTGGAGTGGGTGAAAGTGAAAGTGAAATCGCTCAGTCGTGTCCGACTCTTTGCGACCCCATGGACGGTAGCCTACCAGGCTCCGCGGTCCATGGGATTTTCCAGGCAATAGTACTGGAGTGGACTGCCATTTCCTTCTCCAGGGGATCTTCCCAACCCAGAGATTGAACCCGGGTCTCCTGCATTGCAGACAGACACTTTAC
>NW_011478294.1:6735-8705 GCF_000754665.1 Bison bison bison | reverse complement strand
AGCAGTTCTGAGAATAAGTCATTTGCCCCAATTTACAGATGAACAAACTGAATCTTTAGATACTTATTGTAGCAGTTCATCGGCTGTTCAGTGTGTGCGTGCATGTGTGCTCAGTCTGTCCAGGTGTTTGCAAGCCCCTGGACTGTAGCCCACCAGGCCCCTCTGTCCATGGGATTATCCAGGCAGGAATACTAGAGTGTGTTGCCATTTCCTCCTCCAGGGGCTCTTCCTGACCCAGGGATGGAACCTGTGTCTCCAGCATCTCCTTCATTGGAAGGTGGATTCTTTACCAATGAGCCACCTGAGAAGCCTGCTGTTCAGTGGTGGTTTCTTTATTATTCTTTTGTTAACAGAGGAATCCAGAATTATTGTGGGCAGTGTGTAGTTATGTGCTCAGGCACAGAGGGCTCAGTCTTAGGATATGAACTATGTTTGAGCTTAAGTCAAACATTATTCTCTTTCCCAGTGATTCACTTGAAGGTAGCTATGTGACCTGGTTCTGGCCAATTAAATGTAAGGGGAAAATGTGGGAACTGCTGTGAAAACCTATCCTCCCTAATAAGGTAGAGACCTGCATATATAAAAGACCTCGTTCCTTCTTACTTGGACTGCTGTCTTATAAGGATGTGGTGTTTTGTTGGAGCTGCAGCAGCCATATTGCAACTATGAGGTAAAAGCCAGGGGAGAACTGTTAAAGTTTTCTTCCTTGGCAGTGTTCTGTTTCTGGGTTTCTGGTTGTGAGTGAACAAACCCTTGTTGTTTAAGTCACTTTTTGTTAGGCATCATGTTGCTGGCTACTTAAAGTATACATTCTAAGGACATATGTGTTTATCAGGTACCAAAATAGGGATTAAAACCCACATTTAACTGATGGTAAGCACCATCCTGGTGTGTTCTTTCTCTTACCACTTGCCTTCCTGCCTTTTAACAAAGATAAAGTTGGTCTGATACTAGCCTGCTAAATTTGAATTCCTAGGAAAACGACCAACAATGAGGGTATTTGAAAACATCCTATTAAGTACAGTTTGTTCTAGACTACATTTTGACAAGTAATACTTTATCAGTATTTTTTCAGGTAGCCTGGTAAATTTTAGGTATGCATGTAATAAACACATTCTTCTGGTAAAAATTCAAATATTACACAAAGCCAAAATTGTCCACAGCTTACTCAATTCCACTTTCCTCTCTAGAAGTAATCATCCATCCCCTGTTCATAAGGTATCGTCCTGGATTATTTTCTATTTAGTTGGATTTTTACAGGCTCAGATTGAGATACTTTTTATTATGAGAGTCAAATTGCACTGTACTGCATATATTGTATCATGATTTGTTTTAACTTCACAACATGTCTTAGAGATTTTTTCCCACATTAGTTGATTAGGTGTTTTTTATTCTCATTACATGCAGCCCAGTGTTCTGCAGTAGTAACATACCAAGATTTTATTTAGTCATCCCTTTGGCTAAAAATGATACCTGACACAATAGCCACTTGATAAACATTTGTTAAGTAAACTTGTCTTTGAAATTATTTAGGGTGTTTCATAATTTTTCCTTGTTTCAAACAATTTTCTATTGAAATGTAAATTTTAGAGTCAATTTGCCTAGAAATATTCCTGTTAGGAGTATGTAATTTTATTTATAAGAATTGATATTTCTATAATTTTTTCCATACTTTTTTTTTTTGGTACCCGTGTATTTCTGTCATACAGGTACCTTGGAGAGAAATTGATTCAAATGGGATATAAATTTGTAAGGCTTAATAGTTACAGCCAAAATTCTTTTCAATGAAACTTCTATATTTTCTGTGCTATCACTAGTTTATGATGGTGACAGTAATGGTGATGATTATAATGATGCAGTAATAAGGGTGACGGTGGTGATTGTAGTGAGGGTGACAATGCTTGTGATTATACTATGCTGAAAATGAACCCAGGGCTTTTCTGTAATAGTTCAGTTTCACTCTGCTTATC
>NW_011478294.1:3649-5217 GCF_000754665.1 Bison bison bison | reverse complement strand
CTTCCTTTTGATTTCTGCCCTCCTAAGGTTGGTCCAGTGGTTTGTGTAAGCTTTGTATAGGGTGAGATTTGTGCTGAGTTTTTATTTATTTGTTTTTCCTCTGATGGGCAAGGCTGAATGAGGTGGTAATTATGTCTGTTGATGATTTGGTTTGTATTTTTGTTGTTTAGGTGAGGCATCCTGCACAGGGTGCTACTGGTAGTTGGGTGATGCCAGGTCTTGTATTCAGTTCAGTTCAGTCGCTCAGTCATGTCCGACTCTGCGACCCCATGAATCGCAGCATGCCAGGCCACCCTGTCCATCACCAACTCCCAGAGTTTACCAAAACTTATGTCCATTGAGTTGGTGATGCCATCCAACATCTCAACCTCTGTCGTCCCCTTCTCCTCCTGCCCTCAATCTTTCCCAGCATCAGGGTCTTTTCAAATGAGTCAGTTCTTTGCATCAGGTGGCCAAAGTATTAGAGTTTTTCAGCTTCAACATCATTCCTTCAAATGAACATTCAGGACTGATCTCCTTGCAGTCCAAAGGACTCTCAAGAGCCTTCTCCTACACCACAGTTCAGAAGCATCAATTATTCAGCTCTCAGCTTTCTTTATAGTCCAACTCTCACATCCATACATGACCACAGGAAAAACCAAAGTTTTGACTAAACAGACCTTTGTTGGCAAAGTAATGTCTGCTTTTTAATATGCTGTCTAGGTTGGTCATACCTTTTCTTTCAAGGAGTAAGCGTCTTTTAATTTCATGGCTGCAGTCACCATCTGCAGTGATTTTGGAGCCCCAAAAAATAAAGTCTGACACTGTTTCCACATTTGCCATGAAGTGATGGGACCGGATGCCATGATCTTAGTTCTCTGAATGTTGAGCTTTAAGCCAACTTTTTCACTCTCCTCTTTCACTTTCATCAAGAGACTCTTTAGTTCTTCTTCACTTTCTGCCATAAGGGTGGTGTCATCTGAATATCTGAGGTTATTGATATTTCTCCCGGCAATCTTGATTCCAGCTCGTGCTTCATCCAGCCCAGCGTTTCTCATGATGTAGTCTGCATATAAGTTAAATAAGCAGGGCGACAATATGCAGCCTTGACCTACTCCTTTCCCCATTTGGAAACAGTCTGTTGTTCCATGTCCAGTTCTAACTGTTGCTTCCTGACCTGCATACAGGTTTATCAAGAGGCAAGTCAGGTGGTCTGGTATTCCCATCTCTTCCAGAATTTTCCACAGTTTATTGTGATCCACACTGTCAAAGTCTTTGGCATAGTCAACAAGGCAGAAATAGATGTTTTTCTGGAAGTCTCTTGCTTTTTCCATGATCCAGAGGATGTTGGCAATTTGATCTCTGGTTCCTCTGCCTTTTCTAAACCCAGCTTGAACATCTGGAAGTTGATGGTTCACGTACTGCTGAAGCCTGGCTTGGAGAATTTTGAGCATTACTTTACTAGTGTGTGAGATGAGTCAAATTGTGTGGTAGTTTGCACATTCTTTGGCATTGCCTTTCTTTGGGATTGGAATGAAAACTGACCTTTTCCAGTCCTGTGGCCACTGCTGAGTTTTCCAAATTTGCTG
>NW_011478294.1:0-789 GCF_000754665.1 Bison bison bison | reverse complement strand
GAAGGGAATGATAGAGGATGAGATGGCTGGATGGCATCACTGACTCAATGGACATGAGTTTGGGTGAACTCCGGGAGTTGTTGATAGACAGGGAAGCCTGGCATGCTGCAATTCATGGGATCGCAAAGAGTTGGACACGACTTAGCAACTGAACTGAACTGAGAGTTAGTTCTCTGGTAGTCTAGGGTCTTGGAGTTAGTCCTCCTAGTCCAAAGGCTCAGAACTTGATCTCTCTCCAAAGACCAGCCTAGGTCTAGTCTACCAAGAGGAATTTCACCTGAAATGAAAAGGCCTTTACTTCAGTTCCAAAAGCCAGTGCACAAGAATACAATGGAGATCTCTGACTCAGCAGAAACCGCCGCACTGCCCCCAGCCTGAGCCACTAGCCCTTAGAACGTAAAGAGAAATGCTGAGAGCTTGGAGACTTGGAAACTAAAGCCTATTTTTTAAATTAATTAATTAATTTTAATTTCAGCATAACCACTTTACAATATTGTGGTAGTTTTTGCCATACATCGACCTGAATCAGCTATGGTATACATGTGCCCCCCATCCTGAATCACCCTCCCACCTCCCTCCTCACCCCATCCTCTGGATTGTCCCAGAGCACTGGCTGTGGGTGTCCTACTTCATCCTTTGAACTTGCACAGGTCATCTGTTTTACATATGGTAATGTACATGTTTCAGTGTTATTTTCTCAAATCATCCCACCCTCGCCCTCTTCCACTGAGTCCAAAAGTCTGTTCTTTACATCTGTGTCTCTTTTGCTGACTTGCATATAGGATCATT
>NW_011478293.1:7633-15360 GCF_000754665.1 Bison bison bison | reverse complement strand
AAGAAATGGGACAGAAAGTAGAGACTGACAAGGTGGCTCAGACAGTAAAGTGTCTGCCTACAATGCGGGAGACCCAGGTTTGATCCCTGAGTCAGGAAGATCCCCTGGAGAAGAAAATGGCAACCCACTCTAGTTCTCTTGCCTGGAAAATCCCATGGACGGAGGAGCCTGGTAGGCTACAGTCAATGGGGTCTCAAAGAGTCTGACATGACTGAGCGACTTCACCTGAATGTAAATAAAATTGATCTCTGAGGGAGATCCATAGGCATGCTACCAAAAGCAGGTCTGACTGCTTGCCACTAAATAGTCAATTTTCAAGAGACAGGGGTTGGTAGGAAAGGAAGAGTGGTTTTATTTTGTATGCCAGCAACCAGGGGAGAACATAGACTTGTGTCCAAGAACCAACTCCCGATTGCTGCTCAGGAGACAGAAGGTTTTAAAGGGGAGTTTCAGGGCTGTATGGATGGAGGGAGGGGGCAGGATGGCACAGTCAGCTCTGACAGTCATCTCGATATCAGTGACATGGCAGCCCATTCAGCGTCACATTTGTTGTTTTGAGTACAGTTAATCTCTAGTTTCAGCATTTGTTCCTGCTTCTTGGTGACAGTTCCTGGAAGTGGAGCAGCTTATGTCATAGCTTCTCTCTGGTCATCATGCAGTCATCCTCTCATCACATAGTCAGCTTCTTCTGCCTGATGAGGGGACTTCAGTATCTGGAAAACTGCTCACAGGATATGGCTCAGAATATTATCTATGACTCTTGAGGAGTAACTAAAGGTCCTTGGCTCTGTTTAGTGACTAAACTAGTGTGTTTTGTCTTGTGTAAAGTCTTAGAGTGTGAGGCATAACTGGGTTTTAAGGCGAAGGTTATGCTTACAGGCAGAGCCTCTATAAAGATTAGCTTTTCTTTTTTCTAATCCATTCATCTATTAATGGGAATTCAGGTGGTCTCCAAATCTTTCCTCTTGTCAATAACAGTAACATGAACACAGAGGTGCATGTATATTTTTCATGTTTTTGTTTTCCTTGGAAAAATGTTCAGCAGTGGATCATAAGATAGTATTTTGTTCCATAGTATTTTGTTTGAGGAGCTCTGTATCATTTTCCATAGCAGTTGTATCAATGGACATTCCCATCAACAGTGCACAAGGATTCCCTTTCCTCCACATCTTCACCTGCTGTCTATAGTACTTTGTAGGATAGCCATTCTGTCAGATGTGAGGTGATATCTCACTGTGGTTTTGATGTGCATCTCCCCAGTAAGGAGTGATGTTGAGCATCTTTCCATGTGCCTGTTGGCCATCTGTATATTTTTTGTGAAAAAAAAAAAATCCATTTGGATCTCCTGCCCATTTTTCCAGGTTTTTTTTTTTTTTTTTTGGTAGATCCAAAGAAAATCTTGCTAAGTTGATGTCAAAGAGTGTACATGCTGCTTGTGTTTTTTTCCAGGAGTTTTACAGTTTCACTATCAGGTTGAAGTCTTTGATCCCTGTTGAGTTTATTTTTGTGAATGGTGTGATGAATGAGGAATCAACATGAAGTGGAATGTGTGATTCATCTGGGGTTCCTGTTTGTCTGAACTGTGAGGTATAAGTCTGTTTGAGTCTCCTGCCCAGTGTTTTCATTAGGCTGCTTGTTTTTCAGAGATTGAGTTCAGTATGTTCTTGGTTTACTTGGATAGAATCCCTTATCAGATGAGTGTTTTGTTCTTTGTTTTTATTTACTTTTTTAAAAATCAGGAGGAAGTTCTACAAACTGAGTTTTAATGGTATTTTTGTTTTTCTATTTTAAATGGACTACAATGGATCGTCAACATTTAACATATTTCAAAAGCACATTTATAGTGTAGCACTGCATAGATTGCCTCAGAACTTGATTTATTTAATGGATAGCTATTGACTCTCACAGAAAACTTTTTTCCTGTTATTGTGAGAAGTCATGCTGAAATCCATGTTCTCTTGACCACAAACGTGTTTTCCCCAGTGTCCTGCACACACTCACTTGTTGTCTTTAGACTTTGTCATGATTTATGAAGAGATAGATTCTTATTTCCACCTGTGTAGGTTCAAGTGTATCATCCTTTCTAACTTATGGACTTTTCCAGTCTGCTTTCAAAAGACCTCCATTCAAAGGACGACAATAACAGCAATTCCTGTATTGTTCTCTGAGAGCTTGCCTGATTTTCATTTGTCAGACCTCATCTTCCCTCCTGGGTTGCCAGGTGGTGCCAGTAGTAAAGAATTCGCCTGCAAATCCAAGAGACACAGGTTTGATCCCTGGGTCGGGAATATCTCCTGGAAGAGGAAATGGCACCCTACTCCAGTATTCTTGCCAGAAGAATTCCATGGACAGAGGAGCCTAGTGGGCTGCAGCCCATGCGGCAGCAAAGAGTGGGACACGACTGAGTGTCTGAGCAGCAGCAGCAGCAGACCTTGCCTCCCTCCCTCCCTGCCTTCTGGCTTCCCGCTTTCCCTCGCTCCCTCTCTGTCTCCCTCCCTAGCTCTCGCCCTCCCTGCCTCACTCCCTTGCTACCTCCCTCGCAAGAGCCAACGGAAGCCCTGGGTCTTGCTCATGCAACCCTGGGCAGCCGGTGCCTGCTGTCCCATTCCCCGGAGTCTCCCCGTACTTTTCTCCACCCAGGGATTGCTTGAGGATTGTTTCTTCTTTAGGCACTCTCCTGCCAATATTTTCCTAGTCGTCCCCCGCCCCCCATTAATCTGGGGAACGCAACGGAGTCGTCAGGAGTCAAGTGGTGCCCAGCCCGGAGCTAGGTCCAAGGCCATGCCTCTAGTCTGAAACTGAAGCCTTCAGCCGGCCAGGAGGAGTTCCTGCCTCTGTGCAACAAGTACACACCCTCAGGCTGCGTGCATGCGTGCTCAGTCGGGCCCCACTCTTTGCGATCCAATGTACTGTAGCCCGCCAGGCTCCTCTGTCCTCGGACAAGAATAGGCGATCTGTGGGACGGGGGAGCCTGGTGGGCTGCCGTCTATGGGGTCGCACAGAGTCGGACACGACTGAAGTGATTTAGCAGCAGCAGCAGAAAATCCGCAGACGTTGGCGCCTGTTGTCGGGCGCCATGTGGCGGCCGCTTTTATATTATCTCTTCCTTTGGCGACTGGCAAATTTCTCAAGGGATGAGATTTCATTTCTGGGCTTGAGGCAGAGTTTTGAGAGACCAGCGGCTCCACTGGCGACCATTGTGGTTGCAAGGGGAGCATGGGCATCTCATGCTCTCGCTGAAGATGGGGGATGCGGGGTTTTTTTTTGATGGGGGTTGGTGATCAGCACTGCTCTCCAGAGCCCAGGGGTGAGGCTGTCTGGCCTGGTCTAACCAGCAGTCATAGTACTCCTATAGCTGTGACCTGACCTGACTCTGGTCAGGCTGCTGAAGGGGAAAGGGAAAGAGTGTCCTCGCTTCCATGCACATGACCTGATCATTTTGTGTTAACCTTATTAATTTCCCCATTTCCCCTCTGCTTCCCACTCCAGAGATAAGGACGGGTGTGAAGTGAGGCCTGTGGAGGGCATGAGTGGCATGCAGGCTTGAGTCCTGGTCACTGACTTTGATTTTTCAAAGTTCCACTCTGGAGGTGCGGACCAGCATGAGCTGTGAAAAGTGAAATGGATAACATGGCAAGGGCACAGTTCCTCGTGGGGCCCAGTCTCAGTTCCCTCTCTGTGTTTTTCAACAAGTCCCCATTCAGAGACTTGGGTAGATCAGTTCTTCGTTGGATGAATTGGGAGGGGATTTGCCTGGTTCACTCACTCTCATGTTCTTAATGCTTGACCCTCTGCCACTGATAGTTTATGGTGAACGATGTCATATTAGTGATCTCTGAAGAAGATTTAACTTTGGAACCTGGGAGCAGGCTTGACCACTCAGAGCTTTTGTATAGCAGAGTTTTATTAAAGTGAAAAGGGACAAACAAAGCTTCTGACATATACATCAGAAGGGGGTGGAGAGTACCCCCACCCCTTGCTAGTGTTAGCAAGCTGTTTTATGTCTGTTAGAAAGCTATTAATCAGATAAGAGAGACACCTCAAAGCTGATGGAGTTTCACCAGGCCCTTCTCCCGCAATATGCATTTTTGACAGGATGGCACGAGATGTGTCATCCCCCAGCCATGAAACAATTGATATGAATCCTGGTTTGTTGAGCTGTTATCAGCCCAGGGTTTGAGAAAAGAAAAAACGTTAGTCTTAGGTGGAACCATTTTGAAGAAAGGCAAATTCCAAAGGAAATACGTAAGTTTTATTAACATAACTTAAGAAAAACATTTCCACAGAGCATTTGTTTCCTCCTGCCGCTTAAGGGAGAGATAAAAAAATGTCTGACACTTGCAGCCTATTTCCTCCCTTTGGAGACCCCTGGCCTTCCTGCCTGTTACCCTCTCACCACCACAATACCTGGGTCCACCATATGGCCATGAGAGCTCTGGGGCTGGTGGTAATGGGGTAGTACTGGGAACCTGTTGCCAGAGTGAGGTCCCAGGGGCCCCTTGCAATTTGTGGATAGACCGGATTGCTGGGCACAGTAATTTTTTCACCCAAAGTGAGCAATTTTTGCTGCCGGGTAGGTGTTGGCTTGGTGTTTTTTGGTGTCTGTTGGCAAGCAACTTTGATTTCTGGGCATGCACTGGGCTCTAGACTTAACTATCAGTTGATACCAACTCTATTTTCACTTCCTTGACTCCCCCTGAGCCTGAGTGCTGCTTCTTCAGAGTGTATCTGACAACCTGCAGTGCAGTTGATGGCAATGCAAGGGAAGTAAAGCCATGCATGGTGGGTTTTCTATCCTGTGTGCTCCCTACCAGAGGCACCTGGTAGTGATTGAGACAGCTCTATCACAGAGATTCCATGCCATGTGTTAGATGTAATCTTCCTGGTGTTGTTGGGCATGCTCACCTGAGAAAAGGTGGCTGGTAAGGCTGAAGCAGACTCTGCCAGTGATTGTTTTCATTAGACCTCCTTCTGGGAGGTTTTATGTACCATAATTATGTGCTTTACTGATGATGGGCTCTCTGAGGATGTGTCTAAGCCATTCTAGATGATGAATGAACTCATGTAAGCAGGGCTGTTTGTTTTGTTTTGTTTGTTTGTTTGTTTGTTTCTCTTACCCATGGTCCCTCACCTTGCCTTTCTACCTCCTGGTGTGTAGAAAGCTGGGGTGTGCAATCTGGTGTGATTTCAGTCTTCCAATATATGTCTAATGGCATTGACAAGGCTGAGGCTCTCTGATGCCTCACTCTTCACTTTCTTGGTTTGTGTTTCTTGAGTGGTTCTTCCTACCATGAAGAGGGCTGGACCCCAGTGTTGTGTGCCCCATCAGCCCACAAGTGTGTTTTACTGACTTGCTTGTGATTTTCCTGAAGGGTTCCAGGTCTTCCCTCAGATGCTTGGTACTGGATGGTGGTATTATTTTCTCTTTTCATTGAACCTCTCTTGTTTGCACTGTAGTGGGACATTCTTTGAGTTTCTTTCTTAGAGATCAAGATAATGGGGACACACCTTCCCCACTTGTGGGGCAGGTGCTTCATTATGGTCATCCCTACTGTGTGGCAAGGGCAATGGACTTGGCTGGATGGGTGCTGTGAGTCCCCCTTTGCCAGGGTTATATATGGACCCATGAACAATGGTGCAGGGAAGGCAATGCAAAGAGGGCTTAGACTTCAAGTGAGACCCAGATGAGTCAAAGGCAGTGCTTCCCAGCCTTCACTATGAAGTCTCAGGCTGGTCCATTGATTACTTCTGCTATTACTCCAGACCCAACTAAGCCTTGGCACCTGTTGAGGTGCCTCTGAGGGTCTCACTGGGAAATGGTAGTAATTGGAGAATGTGTGCTTTGGTGGAAAAAGCCCTCTCTAGTGATCTGAGAGCTAGTTGGGGGTGGGGGGGAGGATTACTGAACCCTTAAGGTGCTGCACTTTCAAAATGTGTAGTACCCATTGGTGAGGTGCCACTGCTGGTGAGCAAAGCTTGCTAACTTCCCCTGTGGTGACCCCATGGTGCAGCTGACCACCACCTCCCTTTGATTACTATAGTCTGTGCTTTCCTACTCTGAGTCAGGGTGGGTCCCCCCAGCCCGGTGTCTGTCACAGGCATGGATATATGTGTGGTTCCCAGGTTGTGTGCTAAGGGAGAATGCTCATTTTCAACTTATCTGTTCCCTATGAGGAGTTGCCTTGCTTGCTCCCATCCTGTGTCAAAGCCTGTGGTAGTACACAGGCATGGATGTGGTTGCTCTCTGAAAACATTTCCTTTGGATGTGGGACCCATGGTGAAGAAGATTAAGGTAGATACAGATGGGATGATGAGCATGTGGGCAGCTTTTCCATGGCAATGGATTCTTCTCAAGTGGGCTTAGTGGTGGGGCTGGGTCATAGAAAATGTAGATATGGCTAAGGCTGCCTGACCTCCAAGGTATAGGGCCACCCTTGGATCTGTGGAGGTGCTGCCTGGTTGATTCCCTAGGGGCCCAATTTTATCTGAGCTCTTCCTTACCTGGACAATTCCTGTGCCCCTGCCCCATGGCTTTCAACCTGCATGTATGCTGCCTATCACTATTGCTATCAGTCTTCTTGCTTAGATGGCTGCTTGTGAGTGTCATCCCTGGCTGACTCGGCTGGAAGTCTTCTCAGATAAAGTGCACCTGGACCCCATGGGGGCTGGTATATAGTGATGGGAGAAAAGAGTTTGTTGGGTGTGTGTTGAAGGAAGTTTTGTAGACTATTTGTGGTTCTCTGCTGTTGATAATGATCGCAACACCTATGAGACAAACAAAGGTGCCACTCAAAGTCCCTTGAGGGAAAAGGCACAATTTTTCTGCCGGAGGTATTGGGCAGTAAGCCCAGGTGTCCTTCTTTGGCAGCTCATTAGCATTGGGATTATTTCTGATATCTTCAGGCCCCGATGTTGCAGAGTAGATGCCCCCACACTGACTGCTTTTCCAGTGCCTAGTCTATATACTAGACTTAGTCACCTTTATGCCTCTCCATTCTGGTTGCTGATCCCAGGGCTATGCCCTGATACATCTCACTCCCCAATATCATCTTGGCTTCAGTGTCCTTTTGCTATTTGTAAAGTGTTGGCAGCACAGGGGGGTCAACTTCCTACTCTGCCTTGCCCCACTCTTGTAAGGCAAACTTGAGTGTCAGTGTGAGTTTGGCTGTAGTTACTGGTTTTGACCAGCCACAGTGGCCATACTAATCTATTACACTAACTAGGTGAGGATGAGAGGAAGCTGGTCTTGGTATAATAACCTGGTGCCTTAGTCCTCTTTTCATGCTACCTAGGGGGCTGTACCTGGGTTGCAGTAAGGCACAATCTAACTTTGTATAATTGAGAATGGTCTGTTATCCTTATTTTCGGTCCTGTAGTCAAGAAGCCAAGTAAACTCTTGCATCCTTCCTTGGCTTAGAGGAACCTCCTTCATAACAGTAGGGGGTACACTGTCCCCTTTCTCAGGTCTCTCCAGGGCACTTGGGGTGGATGAGGGGTGGGTGGGGGTGTTTGGTACAACCATCAGGCTGCAGATGAAAAAGACCAGAATGGCATGAGCTGCCATTTCAGACACTGGCCCATCACAACTCTGGCAGTAGAGTTGAGTTCCCAACAAATCAAAACTTTGGGAGTGGGAGTGTGGGTTGTGCTGGGGAAGGACAGGGCACTGGACAGGGACCGCTTCCTTCTTTGTCTTAGGCCTTCTTCCTTCTTTGTCTGCTCTGGCC
>NW_011478293.1:3224-6477 GCF_000754665.1 Bison bison bison | reverse complement strand
AGGGGGTTTGTAGATCACCAGGCCAAGGGTTCACGGCAAACGTGTCTACTGCCCACCAAGAATGGCAGGGACCGATAGGCTGGGCCCATGGTTCCCAGGCGTCAGGTGTGCCCAAAGAGGCACTGTTTGGTAGTTTTGCTCCTTTGGCACGCATATGGCTTCTCCTTTCTCTTTTCTGTGATGATGGTGTTGGTTGAGGGGGCGGAGGGAAGGGGAACTGGGACGGGGCCCTTTTTCCTCATCTTCCTGTGGAAATGGAAGTCGGGGAGCTCTGTGGCTTTGCCACCTTCAGTGGCTTTCTCTCCACAATGGCCTAGTGCCTCTATCTTTTGTCAGGCATTGCATGTTGGGCTTTGCTTTGGCTTCCTTCCCTTTCCTTTCCTTTTCCACTAGTGACGGCTAACATGGCCTGTGCTCGTGTTAGCCCCGAGAAGCCAGGTTCTTTCCTGTTGGAATCATGACGGAGAGAAATCTGGCAGAAGCCCCATTGAGACGTTACCCAGGCATCACCTCAGATGGGTGGAAAAATGTGGCGGGATAGTGTTGTGATCTTTGGTGGGTGGGATTTCTTACTGCCTTTGTTTTGGGGCTGGGTTTGATTTCCTATCTGCTTGCTCATGTTTCTTGGATTCCGGCGTCGGTGGGGGTGGGGTGGGGGATTTTCCCACTGCTCTTGCCTCTCAGCCTAGCTGTCGGGGTGTAGCCAAGTGACTTCCCAATGCAGACCCATCCCCGGGCTCTCAGCTTTGCTCAGGCACAGGGGCAACTCCCCTGGGCGGGGAGCATGCTTGGGCTCCTCCGTTGAATCCTCTCCCATGTCCTCTGAGATTTTTCCCTTTCTTCTCTTCCACAGGCCCCATCGCCACAGGATCTCAAAGGAGGAGGCTCGTTCTGAAGCTGAGCCAGAAGGACGCCCTGCAAGCGCTCTTTCAACAGAACCTCTACCCTGGGATTGTGACCAGAGAACGACTGGCTTAAGAGCTTAACAATCCCGAAAGAAGAGTTCAGGTAGGCTCCCATCTCTCCACCCGTTCTCCCTTTCGGGCTTTCCATGCCGATCCAAGTCAGCTGAAAGCATCTGGTGGCCTTTCTCTTGAGAAGGCATGCTCTCTGTTTGCCCCTAGGTGTGGTTTCAAAACCAACAAAGAAGATGGTTAAAGCCGAGCTGATTGCCATCTGAATATGTGCACCAAGATGGGGAAGGGGGGCCAATGTCCACGCCCAAGCAACGATCACCACCTCCTTGACCTGTATTCCTCTCAAGGTTATTTACCCAGCATTCTCCAAAAGCAAGTCCTCCAGAGGTGGTCCTGAACCCTCCCCCTCTTTCCAGAGAATTCTTTTTGCTGGTGGATAAGCACGGGAAGCCCAGCAACACCAAGGGTGGAGGAAACAGGGCCTTCAGGTTGCTGTCCCCGTCAGTGTCCCAGATAGGGGCAACACACGCCCAGTAGGCATTGGCGGGCAGCACAGCTCCCCCTTTGCACCCCTCCCCAGCCCCCGTCGGGAACTTTAGCCTCCGGCTGCCCAGACAACCTTGGCTGAGGAGCATGCTTCAGGGCACTCCACAAGACTGGAGGAGGAAAGAGACATACATGGACATGCACGTGTGCGGAGTGTGCATGTGTGTCTGTGTGCACGCATACATCCACGATGGATCCAGGCACACGATCCATCTGTAAGTGGATTCCTTAGAGCCCTGCCCTGGCTGCAGAGCCATCTGAAGTGATTCAGGTGTGTGGGACTCTCCATCCCCTCCACACCATCTAGGGTATCTGTGCTGTGAATGTTCCACAGGCCTTTACATCCTCTCCTCTTGGTGTGTTCTTTCTTTGGTGGAAGACTTGGCCAGAGAGTCCCAGAGAAAGAGGACAGTCATGTCTCATTCTCAAACAAGGATCCTTGTGCAACCTTTCACAAGGGATCTCTTGCTGGGGACTGCCACCAGGGAAGAACTGGCTTGTCAGATGGGAATCCCAGATCTTCAAACCCAGATAAGTTCTCCACCTAACACATGGACCCAGGACGTGGCCCAGGAGAAAGGAGCATTCAGCCTTCCAAGTGTTGGAGCTACATACACTTAGGCTTGGGCTTGGGTTTGGGCTTGGGCTTGGGCTTGGGAGGAGGGGGCCGAAAGTTCGTGGGCTGAGTCATGTGTTTTGGGCTGCTTGTGGCCGTGCAGGCACCCCTCATTTCCCAGGGCCAAGGGATTCGTCTGCAGAAAATGGCCCTGCAGAAGTTGCCCTGGGCCTGACAGACCAGAGGATGGGCTGGAAGGCAGGCTGTCAAATGGACACCATGGATGCACAAGCATGTTGATCTGGACGGGCACAACTTCTGATGTGCCTGTCTGCATTTTGCTCCCCTAGATATGGTTTCAAAACCAAAGAGCTCAGCACTCCCAGTAGAGCCCAAGCAGGCCTGGCAATGGCTGAGCCCATGGACCAGGCAGTGCATAGGACACGACTGCTCCTCTCCAGAGGACCAAAGGGCCCCAGCCACTGTCCAGAGCACCTCTCCTCCCCTTCACCCCTCTCAGCCACAGGAGAGCATGCCACCCTTGGCCGCAGCCACTCCATTTAGTGCCCCCACTTTCTGGGTACCCGGGACTGCCTCTGGGGTCTGTGAGGGCCAGCCGTTGATGACCTTCATGGTCCAGCCCAGCCCTGTGTCTCTGCAGCCAAGTGGGAAGCCACCACCTCCTTCTCAGGTGGCAGTTCCCTGTGCCACATGCTCCCCTGTGGTCTCAGCCCCTTGATAGCCTGGGCAAGGGGCAATCCTGCCACCTGTACAGCCTGAGACACACACACCACGGTGGCCAGAGTCACCCTATGGTGAAGGCACAGCAATTCCGCTAGAGCAACAGCCCCAAGCCCCCAGCCTTCCAAGCTTGACAAGCCTCCTAGATGAGCTCTTGGTGGCCATGGGAGTCCTGGACCGGCAGGCACCTTCCCCTGGGGCTGCTGCCGATGCAAGAGCTCACCCTGCACTCCCAGTGGCACCCAGCCTCCAAGACGAGCTCCTGCCTGCCATGTGCATCCCGGGCTCACCAGGTCCTTCCCTGGGGTCCTCTACTGTTCTCACAGGGGACCAACGAGCCCTCCCCGGGTCACCCAGCCTCCTAGAGGAAATTTTGGCCTCCACATCCTTCCAGGGCATGCCCTGATCTTCCCCAGGGGCTGCTGCAAAAGAAGTAGTTGTTGAGGAAATCCTGGAACACCCCTCAATGAGGACAATTACGAGGCCCTCCTCG
>NW_011478293.1:0-1433 GCF_000754665.1 Bison bison bison | reverse complement strand
ACTACTGGAGGGAAAGTATGCCAGGAGAGTTGGGGAGGGATGTGGGAAATGAAGGCAAGGAAAGAGAGCAATCTAGGTGGAGGCACTGAAGAGAGCATCCAGTGTTCAGGAATGCCTAGGAGGAGCCTGCAGAGGCTATTGAGGCCAACGGATGTGTGGAATATGAAAAGACGGGAAAACCCAGATCTTTTCGGAAGGCAAGGCAGGTTGGGAAAGGGGGCGTGGGCGGCCACTTCAAAGGAACCTGGGGGAATTCCCGGGCAGTTAGGCCTCTGTGCACTGCTGACGGCCCAAGCCCGGGGTTGATCCTGTCTGCTGCATGGCAGGGCCTCAAACCAAAGCTGCGAATGGCCCACCCACCCAACGTGGACCTCGGGGGTCTGTGGCACAGGCCATACCCGTGAAAGCCCACTCGCTCCATGGGGTTCTTTTCCGCCCCCTCCCTACCTGCTGCCCCTGCCCCTCCAGTGGGCTGGTAACTGATCATAAGAGGAGGAAAGACAGCATTTGAGCCACCCGCCCTAGTGAGACTGCATCCAGCCCCATGATCGTGCCAGGGCAAAAGGTCTAGTTCCCGCTGCACTTCGCGCACACCTGCCCATGCACGCACGCATGCATGCATGTACACACAGTCCTGTCCGATGCTTTGCGACCCTGTGGTCGAGTTCTGCAGGCCAGATGGTAGCTCTCTCCCTTCTGCAGCGGATCTTCCCAGCGCAGGCATCGAACTGGGGTCTCCTGCATTGCAGGTGCATCCTTTATCAACTGAGCTATCAGGGAAGCCCCGAGCACCACCAGGCCAAGTTCAAGGCCATGCCCCAGGAGATTCCAGGCTAGCTGAACTCGGCCTCATCCGTCCGCCACCCCCCTCCAGCACCCCCATATCCTAATCAAGGGCCCGGCCCGACCTGAATGAGGAGGCGTACGTCAGAGGAACAAGCCCCAGTGGAGGCACAGTTCTCCAGGGACTGACTTCTTTCCCCTGACCTCAGTGTCCTCCAGGTTCAGCCATGTGGCTTGCACCACTCAGAAAAGCGTCTTCTTTTCAAGAGGTGGGATGGGAGGAGAAAATGCATTTGGGTGGACACAGCAGCTAGTCGATGTCCATGCACCTTTCCTTTTCCCTGGACAGTTTGGGTGCTTGACAAAAGTCTTCATGCTTGGGAAGCCTGGTGCCAATTACCAGGGCGCAGCTCTCATCTCTGCCAGGGGCCTTACCCCATTTCAATTCTTCTTGGGGAGGGACAGTGCAGTGAGCCTGGCCCGAGCTGGTTGATCCCCCGGCAGGGACTTCCACTCCACTGCTGCAGATGCAGGTCCAGGGCAGCATCGGCAACTGCACCTGGCAGGACCACCACTCACAGCCAGGCTCCTCTTCCCTCCAGTCGCCCTCATCAACCCAGCCCCCCTGACCCAAGGACGCTCCACCTCCT
>NW_011478292.1:7975-9077 GCF_000754665.1 Bison bison bison | reverse complement strand
GCATAAGGATCATGTACCATGGGTAAAAATTGACTCCTTTTAGTTTTCTTTTCTCTCTTTATCTCTTTTTTTTCCCCTAATATGTTGTGTGTTTCTATTTTCTGAATCATAGCTACTCATGCTATTGGGAATATTTCAGTCTTCAAAGGCTTCTCAAAATTTAGGATCCATGTGACTCCCCAGAACCTCATGACATCATGGCAAGCACACAAGGGATATATCAGCTCCACCACTAGAAATCAGAGACTAATGAAATCACACTGAAGATTCCTGAGATCGGGGGAGTGCCAGTGTCTTCATGGCTTTTCCATAGCAGGAACAAACACACTGGGAACTCCATCATTATGCTGCATACAAAGGCCAGCAAAGAGTGTCCTGTGGAGCATTTCTGACCGAAACATGCACTGGTGCCATGAAGAAGAATGGAGCAGCTCCTGTTTTACTGGGAACTCTACCCAGAAGGGATCTCCATGGAGGATCTACCCAAGTGCCTGCTCTCTCTGAGAAGCAGCTACAACCTGTCTCGCCATCATGCACATGACTGCATTCAGGATATTTCCATACCCTGGAGATAACAACGAGCTGATTTTCATCATCATCACTCCCTGAGTGCCTGTCCCCTCTTCACAACCTGATGCTGTTTGTGATATATGGGAGTGAAGACTGTGAAAAGCAGCATCTTTATTTTCTCTCTTCTGCAAATGTGTACTTCTTTCCCGCTGTACGGTGTCTGTGGTCACATTGTGAGGAGAGGACGAATGAAATCGTCCTGAGGATGGTAGAGGCACAGAAGACTCAAGGGTCATTATGACATCAAGGCAGGCAGCTCATGGAATCCTGTGACTCTGCTCATGCCACTCATCCAGAGGCCACCACAAAAAATGTTTTGTGAGCATTACTCTACCGAGACAGTCCCGTTCACACAGAACCTAAGTGCACTCAACCTATCTGGGCAGGGCAGTGCACCCAGGAGGACCTGAGGGAGGAGAACTTGCACTTTGACTCTAACATCCACACATACTGCTGCACATCATGCATATTCTGATGCTAAAACAAACATATATCCAACCACCATCAAAACATTGATCCTCTGTCACCAGAT
>NW_011478292.1:5037-5300 GCF_000754665.1 Bison bison bison | reverse complement strand
TTCACCTACCTATTGTACCCTGAATCCCTCATTCAATAGGTATCCATCATGCATGTCTCTATGCCTTCTTCATATGTATGGAACTTGAGAGAGAGAGAGAAGACTTGTAGTATGTCTCACTTCTCCTCTTAGGAATCATCTTGACTTTTGAAAAATCTTGAGTTCACATAGTACAGATAAGACAATTAAAATAATCCTGAGGATGCATCAGCCACAGATGATTCCCCTGGTTATTATGGTATAAAAGGCACACAGCAGAGTAA
>NW_011478292.1:2833-4672 GCF_000754665.1 Bison bison bison | reverse complement strand
CTGCGGTCACATTGTGAGGAGATGACCAATGAAATCCTCCCGAGGATGGTAGAGGCACAGATGCCTCAAGGGTAATTATGACATCAAGGAGGCAGCTCAATGACTCCTGTGATTCTGGGCATGCCAATGGTCCAGAAGCCACCAAAGAAATGTTTTGTGAGCGTTACTCTACCTAGACAGGCCAGTTCACACAGGACCTAGGTGAACTCAACCTATCAGGGCAGGGCACTGCAACCAGGAGGTCTTGCAGGAGGAGAACTTGCCCTTTCACCCTAACACCCACACATACTGCTGCTCATCATGCATATTCTGATGCTACAACCAACATATAATCAGCCACCATCAAAACATTGATGCTCTGTCATCCAACCTGCATCTCCTCTCCTTGAGGATATGTTCAGCTGGTCTACACATATCTAGAGATATATGTGAACACAGGTAAATACACAACAATCAAGGTGAATGTGATTCTAGTAGCATTAATTTTTCCATTCTCTACATTACATATAGTCACATTTTCAGATGTGGACTACTGAGATCATAATCGAGGTACGTTTGTCACCCAGGTGTCTTCCTGGCCCCCCTTGATATTTTGGACTAATATCACCTGGAGCCCCACACCCATCCACTGTCCATAGCCTACCAGTCCTGTTTATATTGTTACACATTACTCAGGAAGCCTCTGTTTACAGGTTCTTTAAGTGGTGACTACACCCAGCATTTATCTATGCATCTAGAAAAAGTTGACCATGACTATCAAATGTGGATCACCCTCTCACAGGGTCTCATCACCTGACCTATGTGTATCTGTATCAGGATGAGAGAGCTTGAACAAAAGCTCACTCTGTTTAGTTCTTTTTCTACTAGGAAGTGTGATTCCATTATCTAACCTGTAGGTGCTGAAACTATTAGGAATACTCAAGCACTGGAAGCACCCTCAAAATGCCTACAAAACGGCTGGCTCCCTGGATCCACAAGATACCATGGAAAGCAAGCTCACGTACCCATGCAGATTCAAAACTAGAACTGCTCCAAGGTCAAGCAAAATCATGTTCTCTGTGAGGCTCATTATACAAAGACAGGGAATGTGTATTCAAGTATACATTAACCGTTATTCTCTAGGCAGGGCATTGCAAACAGAACAGATTTCAAATACGTATTAACAAAGACTCCAGGAAGTTGTAGAGGCAATTATGATCAACCCGCCAGCTGCATTCTATAGGCTGCTCACAATATAGATCCAGATACCTAGAGAATATTCACCTACCTATTGTAACCTGAATCCCTCCCTCAATAGGTATCCATCACCCATGTATCTATGCCTTCTTGATATGTATGAAACCCAAGAGAGAGAGAGAGAAGACTCCTAGTATTTCTCACCTCTCCTCTTAGGAATCATCTTGATTTTGCAAAATATTTGAGTTCACATAGTGCAGATAGAACAATTGAAATAATCCTGAGGATGCGTCAGACACAGATGATTCCCCAGGTTATTACGGTATAAAGGCACACAGCAGAGTGAAACTTACCAATCCATCTACATCACTGGTCCAGATCCACCACAAATGAGGTTCTTGTGAGCCTTACACTACCCATTCAAGGCACAGTACACCAATTGTACGTGAACTGCACCTGGATGGGCAGGGCACTGCACACAGCATAGCTTCCAGGTGGAAGATTGCCCTTTCACATTCACACCCACACATACCTTTGCTAATCATATCCTGATGCTGCAACAAAGATTTACGGATTTTTCTTGAAATCATGTACAGACTTTCATCCAACATACAAGTTTTCTCCTTGAGAGTCGCTTCAGCTGGTCTACAGGTATCTGCAGAA
>NW_011478292.1:0-669 GCF_000754665.1 Bison bison bison | reverse complement strand
CCCCAGAACCTCATGACATCATGGCATGCACACAAGGGACACAGCACCTCCACCACTAGAAATCAGAGACTAATGAAATCACACAGAAGATTCCTGAGACTAGGGGAACACCAGTGTCTTCATGGCTTTTCCATAGCAGAAACAAACACGCTTGGATCTCGACCATTATGCTGCATACCAAGGCCAGCATGGTGTGTGCTCTTGAGCATTTTCAAACAAAACATGCACTGGTGCCATGAAACAGAATGGAGCAGCTGCTGTTTCCTAGGGAACTCTACCCAGAAGGGCTCTCTGTGGAGGATATAACCAAGCCCCTGCTCTCTCTGAAAAGCAGCTACGACCTCTCTCCCCATCAGGCCCATAACTGAAATCAGGATATTTCCAGCCCCTGGACATAACAACGAGCTGATTTTCATCCTCATCCCTCCCTGAGGGCCTGTCCACTCTTCACAACCCCATGCCTGTTCGAGATGTATGGGAGTGAAGAGTGAGAAAAGATGCATCTTTAATTTCTCTCTTCCTCAAATATGTACTTCTTTCCCTCTGTATGTTTTCTGTGGTCACATTGTGAGGAGAGGACGAATGACATCGTCCCGAGGATGGTAGAGGCACAGATGCCTCAAGAGTAATTATGACATCAAGGGAAGCAGCTCAAGGACTCCTGCAACT
>NW_011478291.1:40307-41881 GCF_000754665.1 Bison bison bison | reverse complement strand
TGAGTGGTGGTGGCAGCGTGGGCTGGGGGCAGCTCCCCCAGCCTGGGCAGGAGTAAACAGCCCCTTGGTGGGGGCAGTGCTGTCTGAGTATTAGCGTTACTGTAGCAGAGAACCAGTTTCACATGTCTGGGGGCCTGAGAGCCTCATAGAAATCACATGTGAAACCTCGTGTCTGTATTTGCGTGTGTAGTTTCAGGGGAGCAGGTTCAGTACCGTCCGCCACCCGTGGGAGAGGAGATGCCCTGCGCCTGTAGGTGCCCACGGGGGCCAGTCACGGAGGGACAGCTGGGCTACCTCGGCGCCGAACCACAGCTGGCCGGCCAGGTTGTCGTGGCGGATCTCCTCAGGGAACTTGACGCAGAAGTCCCGCGGGGCTCGGTCCTGGGGGATGCACACGTCCATAATCTGGTTAATGATGTTCAGCACGTTGTCCTGAAACAGAAGCAGAAAGGGCGCTGGGACGCAGCGCCGGCGGGCGGCCTGGCAGGACCGCTCGGCAAATCTGAGAAGCAAGCCCGGTGTGCCGGGAGGTCACGCGGCCACGTGGCAGCACCTGGGGCCTGCTTGGCTCACGCTGCAAGGAGCCCAACCTTCCCAGAAGCACCCAGGGAGGACCACCCGCCTACCTCCCCTTCCCCATGGCCAGGTATCTAGTGTGCCCACCACAGGGCCCCGGCACTTCCCACGTCAGTCCGCACGGGTACGGTGCGGCGCCCTCTGTGATGGCCGAACCGCCCCCTGTGAACCCACCCTCAGCTCCCTGCAGCCTCAGCCACGGTGACAGTCCCAAGTGTCTCTCTGAACACCTATGCACACACTTCTGAGGACAGAGCTGGAGAAATGGAATTCCTGGGTGGACAGATGGTGGGTAGGTGCCCAATATGCTACTGGAGAAGAGTGGAGAAATAACTCCAGAAAGAATGAATAGACGGAGCCAAAGAGAAAACAACACCCAGTTGGGGGTGTGACTGGTGATGGAAGTAAAGTCCGACGCTGTAAAGAGCAAAATTGCATAGGAACCTGGAATGTTAGGTCCATGAATCAAGGCAGATTAGAAGTAATCAAGCAGGAGATGGAGAGAGTGAACATCGACATTTTAGGAATCAGTGAACTAAAATGGACTGGAATGGGTGAGTTTAACTCAGATGACTCTTATATCTACTACTGTGGGCAGGAATCCCTTAGAAGAAATGGAGTAGCCATTACAGTCAACAAAAGAGTCCAAGACGCAGTACTTGGGTGCAATCTCAAAAACAAAAGAATGATCTCTGTTCGTTTCCAAGGCAAACCATTCAATATCACAGTAATTCACGTCTATGGACCAACCACTAATGCCAAAGAAGCTGAAGCTGAACACTTCTGTGAGGATCTAAAAGATCTTCTAGAACTAACACCAAAAAAAGATGTCCTTGTCATCACAGGGGACTAGAATGCAAAAGCAGGAAGTCAAGAGATACCTGGAATAACGGGCAAGTTTGGCCTTGGAGTACAAAACGCAGTAGGGCAGAGGCTAACAGTTTTGCCAAGAGAACGCACTGGTCATAGCAAACACCCTCTTCCAACGACACAAGAGA
>NW_011478291.1:24772-38466 GCF_000754665.1 Bison bison bison | reverse complement strand
GAAGCACAAGCTGGAATCAAGATTGCCGGGAGAAATATCAATAACCTCAGATATGCAGATGACACCTCACTTATGGCAGAAAGTGAAGAGGAACTAAAGAGCCTCTTGATGAAAGTGAAAAGAGGAGAGTGAAAAAGTTGCCTTAAAACTCAGCATTCAAAAAACGAAGATCACAGCATCTGGGCCCATCACTTCATGGCAAACAGATGGAGAAACAATGGAAACAGTGACAGACTTTACTTTTTTTGGCTCCTAAATCACTGCAGATGGTGACTGCAGCCATGACATTAAACGACACTTGCTCCTTGGAAGAAAAGTTATGACCAATCTAGACAGCATATTAAAAAGCAGAGACACTACTTTGCCAACAAAGGTCCGTCTAGTCCAAGCTATGGTTTTTCCAGTGGTCATGTATGGATGTGAGAGTTGGACCATAAAGAAAGCTGAGCGCCAAAGAATTGATGCTTTTGAACTGTGGTGTTGGAGAAGACTCTTGAGAGTCCCATGGACTGCAAGGATATCCAACCAGTCCATTCTAAAGGAGACCAGTCCTGAATATTCATTGGAAGGACTGATGCTAAAGCTGTTACTCCAATTCTTTGGCCACCCGATGCGAAGAACGGACTCCTCAGAAAAGACCATGATTCTAGGAAAGATTGGGGACAGGAGGAGAAGGGGACGACAGAAGATGAGATGGTTGGATGGTATCACTGACTCGATGCACGTGAGTGTGAGCAAGCTCCGGGAGTTGGCGATGGACAGGGAAGCCTGGCCTGCTGCAGTCCGCGGGGTTACGAAGAGTCGGACACGACTGAGCGACTGAACGGAGCCGGGTGGACAGACGCTCTGAAAGAGGCTCCTCAGTGTCCACTCTCTGTGCTTCTTTGATTGACATTCTCAGCCTGCGTCATCCTGGGCTTGAGGGCAACAGGGTCGGGCAAGACCTGCTGTCGGATGGACGTCACTAAGGCTTGACCTGTAGCCCAGCCTCCTCAAACCTGCTCTACTGAATCTTAGGTGACATCCCACTCTTTTCTCAAAATTGTCCTGTTCTGTATACATGTACCATTCATTCAGTAGAATTACGAGAATGTTGAAATTTTCGTTTCTTTGTGATTTGCTAAGGGTGAAATGCATGCACATCCATCCCAGGAACTGGGAAGCAGGCAAGTGGTGGGGCGGGAGTGTCCTTGGCACAGAGGCCGCAGGTGGCACGCCTGCTCCCTGTTCTTGTCCCGTCAGCCGGGATAGTCCGTGCGTGTAATTCTGCACGCTGCTGCTGTCGCTTACTGCTGGGACACGTCATTATGACTTCCCACAAATCCAGCTTGTGGTGGGGAGCCTCGTGAGATCCCAACTCCCTGCTCCCTCCTCTGCTGGACCCTCAGACACTTCTAATTTTCCGTGAATGCCACCGAGGCGCCTGACGCTGCACTTCGGGCTGGTCCCTCAGAAGCCACGCCTAGAGGCAGCGTGACAAAGCCGAGTGTGAGCTGCTTGCACAGGCTCCGATCCCATTCGCCAAATTGGTTTCCAGAGAGACGGCTCTGACTGACAGTCCCGCCCTGGGCGGTTTTGTCTCAACAGCCCTCCCCACCCCTGAGGCTCGAGCTCGAGTTTTCCTCAGGCAGTAGCCATGAGCAGGAAGTGCGACTTTCTAATGCAAACAGGTGATGCACTAAATTCTGAAGGGAATTCTGCACCATAAGCAGAATTGCACAAAATGTGAAAATAAAACCCAACCATCACTGAGCCGTCTCACTGTCAGCTCTTTTTAAAAGGTTTTCTGGGTGGGCAGGTCCCTTTCTCACGATTCAACAAACTCACAAAAAACTAATGTCAAAACCAACAGCAAGTGCCCTGCGGGTCAGGGAGCCAAGCCCTCGCCCAGCATCGTGGGCCAGGGAGCCAAGCCCTCACCCAGAGTCGTGGGCCAGCGAGCCAAGCCCTCGCCCAGAGTTGTGGGGCCTTTTAGTGGGGATGCTCTCCACTGCCCAGCCCAGGACAGGAGCTGCCTGAGGACGTCCCAGCAAATAGCCACCGAGGGACCCAGGGACGCTGATGGGTCCTCAGAGCTAAAGCAGTGTCCCTCACGGGATACTTACTGGGACATCCGATTCCAGCCAAGATGGAGTAACAGGAATGAAAACTACCTCCTCAAACGATAATGATGGAAACAAGACAAGGATTCTCCAGACACTGGACATCAGGCGACGTGTGATCCCAGAGAGAAGAGAAATGGATGAGGCGGGAGCTGTGACTGTGCAGCTCACCGCCTGGATGGAAATTCTTGGGTCCTGGCACAGACAGAGGGGACCAGGTGGAACCCAGCAAACGCCCTCATTGAAGAGACAGAACCGAGAGTCTGGGGAAGCCAAGGCCACCAGAATCCAGAGGACAGAGTAGCAGAGATGAGCGAGCTGCCTGGGGAGACAGTCTCGGGGAGGCCCCTCCCTGAGTGTCCAGCTGGACACAGGGCCCACAGCATAGAAATGCTCACAGATCACAGGGCATTGAGTAATACCCAGGTGTACTCGGTACCAATTCTTCTTAGCCCCAGACTAAACAGAGCTCTGAACCTGCATGACATCTTAAAAAAAAAAAAAAAAAAAACAAGACCCCAAAGGATCAAATCATTTCCAAGCAACAAAACTGTATTACAAAATAAAGCTCCAAAAAACACAAAAATATTCAGCTACCAGCAAGGTAGAATTCCCAATGCCAGGCATCCAATATAAAAATGAGCAGGCTTGTAAAGAATTAGGAAAATGTGACCCCCAGGCCCCCCCAGGAAGCAGAACCAGGCTGGGCTGGTGCTGCCCTGCGGGCTCTGCACAGACGCCCCCGCTGAGTGCAGGCACCTGGTGTGATGGACCTGGGAAGCCTGAGGCACCCCGGGCAAGGGGCCGAGCCCCCGCCCATGGCTGAGAAAGCCGTGACCTCCGGGCACTTCAGTGGGCGTCCACGTGCTCCGGGAACTGATGCACGGATGCTGGGAACATCAGGGGCAGGGAAGAGCAAGCGCGTGTCTGCTCAGTCGTGTCCGACTCTGCGACCCCATGGACTGCAGCCCGCCAGGCTCCTCTGTCCATAGGATTCTCCTGGCAAGAAGACTGCAGTGGGCTGCCATTCCCTCCTGCAGGGGATCTTCCCAACCCAGGGATCGAACCCGCATCTCCTGCATTGGCAGATGGATTCCTCACCACCAAGCCACCTGGACTGAGGACCAGCTAAATCTGGAGCTGGGTGATCCCCCCAGGGTGACGGGGCTCTAAAAGTCAAGGCCACGCGGGGGCCCGGCAGGGCGTGCTGCAGCCAGCCCCTCCGCCAGGCTGGCACATTTTATCTCACGTGTGTTGTGGTCACTCACGGCACCCCTCCCTGCGTGCGGCCTCTGTCCAAATCCCTCCCTGACTGCAGCGGTCCGCGAGACACCCACCCCATCCCCCTCGAGCCTGCCTGCCCCCCGTGCCATCATCCGCCTTCTGCAGAGGGGCACCTCTGTGGGTAAGTGCCGCAGAACGAAGGAGGGAATGAACCAACAGCATCGTGACAAACAGAACGTGAGACCTCGATGAAAACTAGAAAGGGCAAAATGCCTGTTTCAGGAGACGTTAGAGATGAAAATCACTTCCCACTGTGACCAGCTGAGCTTCGTAGGAATTCACTGCCGCAGGAGTCCCCGACAACGAGGGGCGCTGCAGTAATGGGCCAGTTACATGCAACCACGCCGGGCCTCTGTGAAGGTGTGGCTCGCACAGGGAGGCTCACTTTGGCAGCTCTTTCCTGAGCCGCCAAAGTCCTGTTTCCTGAGCGGGCAGCTGAGTACTGAGCCAGGGCCCGGGGGGCCTCAGCCACACTTGGGGCCATGCGGTTGTGTAGAGAGAGGCCCTCCCAGCGGGCCTGACTGCCGTCCTCCAAGAGGCCCATGTGCAGAGCTGGCGTCCGGGAGCTGGGGTGTCGGGAGGGCCCCCAGCACCCCCACAGATGGGGGCTCCCTGTGCCTCCGTGCTCTTTCTGTGCTCACACCCTCCTCCCTGGGGCTGGACTGAGTGTCTACCCAGCAGAGGGACCTGCAGGGCCGGCCCCCCAGTGAGAAACCCGGCTCTGAGTCTGTGACAAGATTCCCTAGGGACATGTGTCTCTGTGGGTCTGTGTGTCCTCGTGACGGGATTCTGGAATCTGGGGCCTGTCTCCCCTGGACCCCACTCCCCCACTGGACCTTCTCCCATCGCTGGTTCTGGATCGGAGCCGAGAGGACCAATGTGCCCAGTCCTGCGCGTCCTCCTGCTGGAACCTGGGATGGCCTTGGGGACCCTGACACGGAGGTCCTCAGGGAGCCTGAGACATGGAAGGTTCTGGTGTTTCTGTGTGAGTGTGAGGTACTTTAGCCGATTTTTATGACTTTCTTCCACCTTTTTTAAGCTGCTTCGCCTGCATCCAGTCCCAGGGCGGACCTCCCTCTCTGCTTTTCCTGCCGAGGTTCTGTGAGGCGCCCACTGAGTTTCGCCCACCTGGTCCGTCGGTGTAACATGCAGTGAGCAGGCCCTGGGGGGCTTGGGATCAAAGAGTCCCAGGGAGCAAGTGCCCCCCTGCCAGGAGAGCAGGGCCAGGTGGGGAGGGGCAGAGAGTGGCCTCCTGCCTGGCAGGGCTCAGTGAGCTGCAGGGACTGTGGCCATCCTCTGCTGGGGAAGCAGGCTGTCCAGGGGCCAGCCAGGAGGGAGACCCTCATGGTCCCCGGTCCTTGGTCCCTCCTGAGAGATGACAGAGGAGGGTGCGCTCCTCCCGTAAGAACCGTGATGCTTGAAACACTTGGGGGACCCTACCCGCCTGTGATCTGGGTCGCACGCCCAAGCCCCCACCTCCCCAAGTGGAGAGGTGCGGACTGGCGGGCTAAGCAGGCTCTGGAACTCTTGAATAGAAGTCGTCAGGCTGGTGAAGCCGTGCTTGCTGAGCCATAGGAATTCCCAGCTGGCGGCCTGGACCATCCGTCAGTCTGGACCCTGCAGCGGGGAGGTCGCCACCCGCCAGCTCTGGGGCAGCCCCCGGCAGGCCCTCCATCCCCCCCATTCCCCTGGAGGGGGCCCGTGAGCCCAGCCCTCCTCAGCAGCTCTGCCCGTCCCCAGCTCGGCTCCCCGCCGGCCCCCTCCGCTGTCCCCGCCCCTCACCTGGCAGGAACGGAACTGGCTGACAAGCAGCGTGCAGCGCTGGGGGTCCTTCCGCCCGTCCAGGCTGTCCAGCTCGGCGGCCACCTGGCTCAGCTCCTCGTCCGCATGGTAGAACTGTGCCAGCAGCTGCGGGTCTGACCGCTGTGGGGAGAGCGGAGTGAGCGGACACCCCGGGTGTGGCCCCCTCACCCTGACGGGCCCCTGAATCCCTGTGTGCGTGTATGTGGGGGGTGGGGTGACCACAGACAAGGGGCTGGGGAGTGCTGGGGACTAAGGACAGTGGACTCAGTCTTAGGAAGGAGCTTTACTCCGGAGACTAAGCCGAGGCCATAAAGGCAGCGGCTGAACAGAGGGCAGGCTCCACTGCCCAGCCCTGGCAACCCGCCAGCACCCCCAGCCCGCAGCCCTCCGTGATCGCAGAGAGACGGGAGCGAAGGCCGGACAGCAGGTCAGCCCCTGCTCCCTCCTCCTTCCGCCTGGGAGTCAGCCTGCCCGTGACTACGCCCTGCAGTCTGCTGAACACAGGGTAACTTGCTTTTGTGATTTCTCAGCTCGCTGCTTGGCTGATGGAGCCTGAGTTTCGCCCCTCCCCCAGTGTGACCCGTTCCCGGGTGGATCTTCCTCCGAGCAGGGGTCTTGGTTATCAGGACCAGGGAGAGGCCCCCCTCATGGACTTTTCACAGGAGATCGGGGATTCACCCCCTGACCCCCTACCCAGCAAAGGCACCTGAGCACCCACTGCTGAAAATGGAGAACGGGGGACACGCCCTGACCAGGGCAGCCCAGACTCCACCCTGCGGGCCCCCGGCGTCCGTGACTCCCTGGTCCCCTCCATGGGCTCGGCTGACTCCCCCAGGATGCCCACCAGTGACCCCTCTGTGATGAGAGGGGAACCGGGGTGGGGTCAGCGGTTGGCAGTGCATTTCTGCCCCCTCCCTGTTGTGCTGACCAGAGGAGAGGGGCTGGAAGGCGGGCAGCTGCCCAGATGGTGCCCTCACACACGCTCCCCACCACCCTAGTCTCAAGCCCCCCCAGGCCCACATCCATCCATTATGCCCCATCTGGACCCACTTCCTACCCTGGGGCCTCCTCCTGGTTTCAGAAGCTGGGGGCAGGGAGGGACACCCTTGCCCTCTGACCCCCAGCCAGGGTTTAACCTGGCACCTTCAGGGTGTGGCAGACACCCACATAAGGGAGAAGACAGGAGGGAGCTGGGGAAGGCGGCCCGCCCAGGGAAAGGCAGGGAAGAAACCGGGGACCCCAACCAGCAACCCCCAGACTTGGGTGGGCCAAACACCTCCGTGACCATGAGCAACAAACATCCTCCAAACCCGGCCTCCCCTCTCCCTGGGGACACAGCCTGGGCAGAGCAAAACCTGTCGCCTGGGAGTGGAAGCACTCAGACGAGCCCTCTGGGCTCACTGCGCTTTGCTTCCAGGACAGCAGAGACCTTAAGACCAGAGCTACGAGTGTGTTGACCGTCACCAAAAATAGAGAGATGTGTACAACACACACACACACACGTGCACACATGCGCGCATTGAAGAAATTAGAGAAGTCAGAAAAAACATTTTTTTTAAGCTAGCAATTATCTTTATTTTGTTGAAACACAGAAGGCCTGTGTGATTTTAAAATTTTAGTTATATTCCGAGATAGCTCTCCAGCCCCCTCAGAAGGGATGATTTCCAGCAAAGAATCAAAATTCCCCTCTGTGGACGTCCCTGGAGGCCCAGTGGTTAGGACTCCGTGCTTCCAGCGCAGGGCCAGGGGTTTGACCCCTGGTCAGGGAACAGATCCCGCAGGCCACAACACGCAGCCAGAACTGAAAAGATGGAAAGAGCTCCCGGGGGGTTCGGGCTGCCGAGGTGCGGCGGGAGAATCTTGCCGATGCTACCGGGAGACCCAGACGCTGTGAAGACAAACTTCCAGGCAGGGGTCCAGGAAATGAACGAACACAACTTCAATGATTCAATTCGTGCTGATCAACAGGATCCAAAAGAAAATTTTGGTGCCACATTTCCATTTCTAAGTATGCAGAGAACAAAGCGAACACAGCAATCTCTAGCCTGGCTCATCACTCAGACCTAAATCGGTCCGGCAGGGTCACCCTCATGCCAGCTTGGGGGCGGGACTGCGGACTGCAGGGACGCAGAGGAGGACAGACGTGCTGCTCTGTCCGACCTGGGTCAGCTGGCCTCATTCAACAACGTTTAACATTAAAGTTTAAATGAGACTTTCAAATGTCCCTGAGTAAAATGTCCACGGCAGAGAGAATCAATGGATACGAACAGGAAGAAGTACTCACCCTACCTTGAAATTAAAACCATGAGAGGATAAAATAGAGCCCAGTAAAGATGTCTTTTTGGCACACGATGTCAATATTTTCTCAAAATAAATTCATAGCAGTGACAGCTTTCACTGTTACAAGACAAAAATAAAATTCACGAAGATAGCACTTAGGCGGTTAGATGAGTGGTGAATCAGCAGCCTCCGAGAAGGCAAGAGAAAACACAAAACCACAGCAGTGACTGAGTAAGTCCGAAGCGCCAAAGTTGACAATTCAGAACCGATTCTGTGAAGCTGATCCAATTATCCATCATTCAAACAGCTGTCCTGTGATGCAGACTGGGGATGCGCGATGCGGACGTGGATGCCTGGGTGTGTGTGAGCTGAGGCCCTGCCCTCAAGTGCCCATCTGAGCCAGGTATGCGACGATGCTGGAGGGACCCAAGCTTCGTGAGGCTGGCCAGCTGGGCTGGGGCAGAACGTGGCCTGAACCAGAGCGCCCCCAGCCCCGGGCAGAGCACCGGTTTTGTCCCAGTAGGTTATCACCAGACCCTCCATGAGGTGGCCTGATACTGACCCAGATGAAGAAAACTAACAGCCAAGGTCACATCAGTGGACCCGGCAGAGCCGGCGGTCAGCCCAGGTCTCACTCTAAGGACACTCGGGGGTCCGCGTGGGAAAGAGGGACCAGGACCGGATCCATGACTCTTGCTTCCCAAGTAGGAAGCAAACGCTGCAGCAGGAAAACCTTAGAAGGATGCCTGGTCACCACAGCATGGTCTCAGCCAAGCTCCAGGAAGGGGGGAGAGGAGGCAGATGGCAGGACAGGTGGGCAGGACAGGTGGGCAGGACCGCAGCGCGGCCAGGTCGGAAAGGACCAGCCCCCTTGCGCCCCCAGCGCAAGCCTGGAGATGGAGAGCAGCCAGCCCACACCCCACCTGACCCCCAGCAGCTGCCCCAGGACAGGAGCTGGGCTCCGAACCCTCGTTCCCAAGGCCACACCCATGGGACCCCCACCACCCTCATGCTGGGCAGAGGAGAGCCTTCCAGATCTCGGTGGCTCCCCAGGCGGGCTGTAGCTGGACAGGCGGCAGGCAGCTCAGGGGTGAGGGCTGGTGGGGCCAGCCCAGGCCTGGGCCTCTCCTGGACAAGCCCCCCAGCAAAGCCTTATACCCTGCTCTGCCAAGCCCGAACACAAGAGTGTAGCCGAGAAAGCAGAGAAGAGCCTTGGGCTGCTCCCTGAGCGGGGCCTCCCACAGCCCGCTGGCCCTCGGGCCCTGGGCTCAGGGGAAGCTGCCCAGGCCACACCAGACTGTCAGGGAAACCCACTGACCACAGGCCACCAGGACTGGAAACCCTTCACTGCCTCCAAACAAACACCGAGCCAGGCCCTCCGCGAGTCTCCACCATCCTTCCGTCCCTGGGGCCTGGGGGTGCCGGGCAGCCGTGATCCCGCTGCGCAAGGCTGGCCTGGTCCACAGCAGCGCGTCAGGGCCCCAGCACTGACCTGGCCGCGTCACCCATCAGGAGCCCCAGACGGGCGCACACTGCTGTCGTTCCCGGGGGGCAGCCTTGCCTCTGCTGGCTACCCTGCACCCACTCACACCCAACTGCCTGCCTTCCCATCCAGGCTCCTCCACCAGGGCCTCATGGCTGGCCCTCTGGCCCCTGCTCACTCTCCGGACCTGCACCTAGGGTCCGGTCACCGCCACTACAGCCCGGCCTGCCATGGTCCACGGGGTCACAGAGTGGGGCACGACCGAGCGCCTGAACAAGAGAACCTTCCTACGCAGAGCCGACCGCCGGCGGCCCTGCGGCAAGGCCAGGCCTCTGCGGCCCCTAGACGGTCTGCTGAGTGCGTGCTCTGAAAGCTTTTGATTCCTGGACCAGCTTAGACACCCAGTGAGCCGTTCCCCGCCCCTGCTGTCTCTCCAGGCAGTTACCCCCGGCCAAAAGCCACAGCCAGCTCGGAGGGGCAGCGGCCCTGCCGTGGGTCACTCTGGAGGGCAGCCCGCCTCAGGAAACCCCCGCGGACGGTCCCTGCCCATGTGGCACAGCGAGGGCCCCGGGATAACGCCAACCCTCACCACGGGAGGACCGGCTCCAGAGAAGCAGGCCCCTGCCCTGGAGGAAGCTGGTATGGTCCCACCAGGGTGAGGTGGCCACGTCGGGCTGGACACCATCCTTCCAGGGGACACCTGGGCTCGGGGCACCCCAGGCGCCCACCTGGCCTTGGCTGCGGCATGTGCGGACACAAGGCCTGGAGACGGCTGAGCATCTCGAGGACGGTTTTCGGAAGGAGAATGCGTTCTCAGATAAAACTCCCAGTCGGGTGTTGTATATACATACAGTGCGCTGGTTGCAGGAAATTTAACCGCAGCCGCTGCAGTGGGTCATAAGGAAGCTCTTCCGAAACCACAGAGGAAAGGAGCCCGGGGTGGCAACCGCCTGGGGGGCGGAGGCGGGGTCGCCGCGGCACCAGTGGGAACAAAGGCATCTGACGGCTGGAGGGCTCGTCTTCGAATTTCAATAGGTTTCAGGTTCTTCAAAAAGCATTTTATTTTTAAGACTTATTACCTAGTGAACTTGTTAGCATGCCAATCAATTCTGCTCCTTCTCTTCTGACAGCCAGGGGACACTGTCCCAGAGGTCTCGGGCCTTCAGGGTGACACGGGGCCACGCTCTGTTGCCGGGAAAAGCCCTACCTGGTTGACAGCAACCTGGGAAACAGCCACGGAGAGGCTGCGGTCTTCTCAGCTTCTAGGACGGATGGAAATCCACTCGTGGGAAATGGGAATTTAAACTGCTTATTACGAATTATTTCTCTCCTTCAAAAAGGACTTGAGATGACTTAATTATAACGCATGTGAATTGAACCTATTTGTTTAATCAGAGGAGCAATCAGAAGTCCGGAACAGGGATCCCGGATTCTGGGCCATGGGGATTACTGCAGGTGGTTAGCCTGATCTCGGGATTGCCGGGCCAGGCTGGAGCCCTCCCCGGGCACGTCCCCCCATCCTGGGCACGTCCCCCCACTGGGCTGGGGTGAAGTGGACTGGGAGAGGCCCTTCCTGCCTGGGTCCGAGGAACACGCTGGTTGGGGAGGAACGTGGAATCCCCAGGGAGGGCCCCATGGGAGCACCTAAGAGATAGGACGTCAGTGGGATCCAGCGCTGAGGGGGCCCTGGTGAACCAGGGGGAGCGCACCGCTCCGGACCACCCCCTGCAGGACACAGGACCTGGGAACCCAGGCTGGCTGCTGTGTCCCGGCACAGACCCCCTGACCGCGCCTCACCCGGGCCGCTCTGGTGACGCTGCTCCGGGAGGGTCTGTGGCCAGGCAGCTCCAGCAGGGTGGGGGACGAGCCCCGCCACCCCTTCTCCAGAGAGGATGATCTGGGCTTCTGGAAACAGTTTTATTGAGACATGACTCACCTCCCATAACATCCACCTGATTGCAGTATGCAATGCCGGGGTTTAGTATGTTCACAGAGCATCCACAATCATCAGGAGCTAAAGTCAGACTCTTTTCATCACCCCAGAGAAACCTCACCCCCACTCCCAGCAGCCCTCCTGACCCACCATGTCTATGGAGGTGCCTGTTCTAGGCATTTAGCTAAAGGCACTCATGCAAGCTGTGCTCTTCCATGTCTGGCTTCTTTCACTTAGCACGTGTGCAAGCTGACTCTGTGTAGCAGCATGTGTCAGCACTTCATTCCTTTTTAAGGCCGAATCGTATTCCACCACGCGGATGGACCACGTTTTGTTAATCCATCCATCAGGTGGTGGACGTCTGGGTTGTTTCTACCTTGGCCATCATGAATAATGCTGATACAAACAGGTTTTTATGTGGATATGTTTTCAGCTCTTTGGGAATAAACCAAAGTGGAATTCCATACAGTGCCAGTCATACAGTGACTATGTTAGACTTTTTGAAAATCTGATTATTTTCCAAACTGGCTGCACCATTTAACAAAGATGTAAGAGCAGAGTTGCCATATGAAGTTAACTACAGAGGCCCATTGCGTTGCGACACACTAAGAAGGAACTACCAGAAAGAAACTAAGAAAGCAATCCCATTTACAATCGCATGAAAAGAATAAAATACCCAGGCATAAATTTAACCAAGGAGGTAAAAGATCTGTACTCAGAAATCTATAAGACACTAGTGAAAGAAACTGAAGATAACACAAACAGATGGAAAGGTATCCCATGTTCATAGATGGAAAGAATTAATATTGTAAAAATGGCCATACTACCCGAGGCAATCTACAGATTCAATATAATCCCTGTCAAAATATCAACCGTATTTTTCACAGAACTACAACAAATGAGTCTAAAATTTGCATAGAAATACAAAGACCCCTGAATAGCAAAACCATCTTGAGAAAAGAGGAAAAAAATTAGAGGTGTCATGCATCCTAATTCCAAACTATACTCCAAAGTTATGCTAATCAAAACAGCATTGTCCTGGCCCAAAAACAGGCACACAGGTCAATGGAACATACTAGAGAACCCAGAAAGGAACCCACACTTATATGGGCAATTAATCTATGATAAGGGCGGCAAGACAGCCTCTTCAGTAAATGGTGTTGGGAGAACTCAATAGCCGCATGCCAAAGAACCGCCCCGCGCTCTCATACCTCCTACAGAGACAGAGTCCAAAGTGGACTAAAGACTTAAATGTAAGACCTGAACCCGTGAGACTTCTAAAAGAAAACATTGGCAGGATGCTCTCTGACATTGGTCTTAGTAATACATATATATGTATATATTTTGATTTGTCTCCTCAGGCAACGGAAAGAAAAGTCAATATAAACCGATGAGACAGCATCAAACTAAAATGCCTCTGTACAAGGAAGAAAATTATCAACAAAATGAAAGGCCACTTACTGAATCAGGGAAGATATTCGCAAGTGATAATCTGGTAAGGAGAGAGTATCCAAAATATACCAAGGACTCATACAACTCAACACCAAAAAACAACTGAAAAGTGGACAGAGGATCTGAACAGACATTTTTCCAAAAAGGAAATGCAGGCAGCCAACAGGCACATGAAAAGATGCTCAACATCATGAACTATGAGGGAAACGCAGCCCATAACGTCAGTGAGACACCACCTCACACCTGTCAGAATGGCCATCGTCACAAAGAGTACACATGACAAGCGTTAGCAAGGGCGTGGACAAAAGGGGACCCTCGTGCGTGTTCATGGAAGCGTGAATCGGTGCAGACATGATGGAGAACAGTATGGAGGTTCCTCAGAACGTGCAGCTGCCACCTGATGCAGTGATCCCACCGCTGGGAATTTATCTGAAGAACATGGAAACACTGGAGAGATATCTGCGCCTCCCTGTTCATCACAGCACTATTTACAACAGCCAGAATATGCAGCCAACCTAAGCGCCCATCCCAGACGAGTGATGAAGATGTTGCGGTATGCACAACGGAACAGCACTCGGCCATCGGAAGAATGGAATCCTGCTGTCTGTGGCAACGTGGATGGGCCTAGAGGGTATTACTGGAGAAGGCGATGGCACCCCACACCAGTGCTCTTGCCTGGAAAATCCCACGGACGGAGGAGCCTGGTGTGCTGCCGTCTATGGGGTCGCAGAGAGTCGGACACGACTGAAGCGACTCAGCAGCGGCAGCAGCAACAGAGGGTATTATGCTTCGTGAGGTTAAGTCAGACGGAGAAGAGACAAATACTGCATGATTTCATTAAATGTGGAATCTAAAAAAAAAGCGAGTGAACCAACATAACAAAACAGAAACAGAGTCATAGATACAGAAAACAGGGGGTCTCCAGAGGGAAGAGCCGTGAGAAGAGGAGAGAAGAAGCAGGGTGCTCGGAGGACAAGTTTCAGCAGAAGATTAACCAGCGTGGGGAACAGCGACTGTGTCATATCTTTATAGGGGGACACATCCGCCCACGTCTACCCACCTCGCCCCACCTCGCCCCGCCCCAGCAACGAGACTCACCCTGGTGATCCTTTTGAAATGTCGAATCACCATGTTGTGTAATGGGAACTGAAATAGTGTTGTAGATCAATGGTACTTCAGAAACAGGCAGAGGGGGACTGCCCTAGTGATCCAGGGGCTGGAACTCTGTGCTCCCAATGCAGGGGGCTCAGGTCTGATCCCCGGTCAGGGAACTAGAACCCACCTGCCACAGTGAAGAGTTCATATGCCGCCACTAAAGACCCGGCATGGCCAATTAAATGCATTAAAAAAAAAAAAA
>NW_011478291.1:18267-24261 GCF_000754665.1 Bison bison bison | reverse complement strand
AGGATGGACTGGATTGATCTCCTTGCAGTCCAAGGGACTCTCAAAAGTCTTCTCCAGCACCATAGTTGGAAAGCATCAATTCTTTGGCGCTCAGTCTTCTTTATGGTCGAACTCTCACACCCGTACACGACTACTGGAAAAACCACAGCTTAGGGACCTTTGTCATCAAAGTGACGTCTCTGCTTTTTAATAAGCTGTCTAGGTTGGTCATAGCTTTTCTTCCAGGGAGCAAGCATCTTTTAATTTTGTGGCTGCAGTCACCATCTGCAGTGATCTTGGCGCACAAGAAAATTAAGTCTGTCACTGTTTCCACTTTTCCCATCTATTTGCCATGAAGTGATGGGACCAGATGCCGTGATCTTAGATTTTGGCCAGCTTTTTCACTCTCCTCTTTCACTTTCATCAAGAGACTCTTTAGCTCCTGAGAGTAACTGGATGTTCACTGAACTGCCTGTGATAACCACTTCGTGACGTATGGGAATCACATCCTCGTGCCGTACCCCTAAAAGTGACACATGTCAATCACACCTCGTGATACAGAGCTTCACGTCCATCACGTCAATAAAACTGATCACGGAGCAGCGGTGCGGGGGGTCCGATTTCTCCACTAGCTGTCCCGGGGGGTGTGAAGTGCTGTCTCACTTGGACTTGCGTCTCCCTCGTGACCGACGCCGTGGAGCACCCTCCGTCTGCTGCTGTCTGTCTGTGAGTCTTCTTTACTCCCGTCATCTGCCCGCACGTGAGTGGAGGTGCTAAGGGGCTCTCGAGACTGACCACATCTGCTCTCTCACAGTCACATAGACAAACGCACAGTCTACCCGGAGCCTGCCTCTGGGGGAACAAGGGTCCACTCTGCGGCAGCTACGTGACCCCACCAAAGCTGTGGGCGGGTGTGGATGGGCAGCGCGGCAGTTCCATCAGGATTAGGATCCAACTTGCTCTACAGAGGGGCTTCCTGGTGGTTTAGATGGTAAAGAATCTGCCTGCAGTGCAGGAGACGTGGGTTTGATCCCTGGATTGGGCAGACCCCCTGGAGAAGGAAATGGTACCCACTCCAGTACTCTGGACTGGAGAATTCCATGGACAGAGGAACCAGGGGCAGGGCGTGGCTACAGTTCATGGGGTCACAAAGAGTCGAACATGACTGAGTAGGCTAGCAATAAAAATCTGCCTGCAATGCAGGAGACCCAAGTTTGATCCCTGGGTTGGGAAGATGTCCTGGAGAAGGGAGTGGCTGCCCACTCTGGCATTGTTGCCTGGAGAATTCCATGGACAGAGGAGCCTGGTGGGTGTAGTTCACGGGGTCGCAAAGAGACAGACACAACTGAGTGACTACCACTTTGAGAAGAGGGGCCTCAGCAGATGGAGAGTAGGGCAGGGCCTTGGAATGAGGCCGTCTGGGATGACCGAAGGGCCCCACCTGCTATGACAAGTGTCCTTACAAGGGGAGGGGACACACAGACCGAGGAGAGGCCACGGGGGAGAGAGGCAGAGATGGCAGTGAGGCGTCTGCAGGCCCTGGGGCACCTGGAGCCCCCAGAACCGGGGGAAGAGAAGGACTCCCTCTCACAGCCTGCAGGAGGGACCAGCCCTCCCGACACCTCACTTCCAGACTCGGGCCTCCCAAACCACGAAAGGCTGCATTCCTCCTGTTCCCAGCCACCTACGTTGTGGGCACAGCAGCCACGGGACGGGAAAGCAGCGTCCTCACACCCACCCTGACCACCCAGACGCATCTTGGCACAGGCAGGGAAGAGGGGGTCCCCGCCCGGGGGCCCTGTGAGCCCTGCTTCTCTCTGCAGTCTCTGTCCACTCAGAACTCCCCAAGCGCCGCTCGCCCAGGCCCTGCTGGATGCGCCGAGGCGTCCTGGGTCCCACAGAGCCAGCCGGGCCGCCAGGCCGCCAGGCTGCAGACAGGGTCACGTGTCCTGGGTCACGCTTGGGGTGGTGCGTTTCCCCATGTGCCCCATGCCTCAGAGAACAGACACCGCCCAGGACCTGGACCCTTCCCACAAGCCTTCCGTCTCTGCAGGGGATGCACCGCAGGACGGAGGCGGCCTGGGCCCAGGGCTGCGGCTGAGCCACAGGGAGGCAGGAGGGCCTGCTGAGCGCTCCCCCATGATCCCGCTGTCTGCTCAGGGTGGTGAGGTGTCCCTTGGCAGCTGTCCCTGCTCGCTCCCGGCCTGTGGCTCTGAGGGCCTCCCTCTGACGGCCTGCGCCCCTGCAGGACCGGAGTCTGTCCCTCCGACCTTCCTGGGTGGCACAGAGAGCTCCAGGTGCTTCCATGGGAGGACATGGGGCCCGCTCTCCACCAAAGCGGGCACAGGGGTCTTGCTGAGGACACGGGAAAGCCTTCGTGACACAGATTCTGAGTCTGGCTCTTCTTGGTCAGACCTCTGAGGTTTTGGAACCCACTTCTTACAGGGAAGCAGGGTAGGGGGGCGACTTGGAGCTGGAGATGGGGGAGTTTTGATCTAGGGTGCTGGGGTGGATGGGCAGAGGGAGGCCAGCTCGGGCCTCCGGGCTGCTCGAGGACTCCTGGCACCCACACCCAGCTCCCCCGGCAGTCTCCCTCTGTGTTGTGCTTGCTGCTCGGTTTAGAAAATAATGCAAATAAAACTTAGAGGCAATTGACTCACAGGTTGCTCGTCACTAGAGGCACGGATCACAGACAACAAGCTGTCCCCATGCTTTAAAAATAGCCATCCTGACAGAAGACCTGTTCTCACCAACGTGCTGTTTCACCAGAGGGTAAAAATGATCTGCAGTGGAGTCCAGCAAGGGCCTCTGTTTGGCTTGTATGCGTTTTTACAGGATGTTCTGACATATGGCAGAAGAGAAGCAACTGGGAGTCTGCTCAGAAAAACCCAAAAAACAAGGATGGGGTCGGTGGGGAAACAGTTCAGATGCAGCTTCTCAAGTCAGGGTAAAACCACACACACTCCCACACACAGACACACACAGACACACACACTGCCCACCCCCACACACAGATACACACACAGACACACTGTCCCCCACAGAGACACACATACACACACACACACTGCCCCCCACACACATACACACATATAAACACACACGTATACACACACAGATACACATTGCCTCCTACACACACAGACACATTGCACTCCCCACATACACATCCACACATAGACACACACACACACTGCCCCCCCCACAGAGACACACACACACACACACACACAAAGACACACACAAAGACACACACATAACACACACCCACACACACACACACACCTGCACACATATACATAAACACTGCCCCCACACACACACACAATAGACTCCCTTCGGCAACAGTGGACAATTAGAGCTCTTCACATGAACCCCCAACAGTGGCAAAACCTGAGCAGCCCTGGGCCCCTGCTCTGCACCCTCCCGTGTGCCCACCCCACCTCCCCCGAGGGGACCAGACTCGCCCAGCCCTGGCACGGCAGACCCTAAGTGCTAGGCCATCTGAAAGGCAGGCAGGGCAGAGCCTCTGGGACAAGACATCAGCCCACGTCCACCTGAGGGCTCGGGTGAGGAGGCGCAAAGTCGGGGCGGGACCGCCATCCAGAGCAGGACGGGGAGGAGCCCCTTTGTCCTTGGATGCCTGCAGAGCGCCTCCCCCAGGACACAGACTCAGTGTCACAAGGCGGCCTCTCTTCTTCCCCTGACCTGGTTACATCCTCCCTGTAAATGCTGCACTTGGGGGCCCTGTGTTCAGCACCCAGGCAGGGCCCACCCACGCGGATGTGTCGGTAGAGAGAGGGATGGGATGGTCTGGGCTGTTACAATGCCTGGGGATGCCCCAGAACGGAGAGTCCAGAAATACACCCACACAGACACAGCCGATTGATTTTTGACAAGAGCACCAAAGAAACTCGGTGGAGAAAGAAGCATCTTGTCACAAGTTGTGCTGGAGCAACTGGACAGCCACGTGCAGAGCAACAGTCCTCAGACCTTACTCATCACACGCAGAACCATCGGCAACGGTCCTCAGACCTTACTCATCACATGCAGAACCATCGGCCCCAAAGAGGAAATCTGTGACCGTGGGCTTGGCGACGCTTTATTAAATAGTTCACAGCGTGGACTGTAAAACAAACAAATACCCTGGTTTCACCAACATTCTAAAGTTTACGCCTCAAAAGATCCTGTTAAGAAAATGAAAAGTCAAGCCACGGACTTGGAGACAATATTTGTCAAACACATATATTTTGGAGGAAACATAGAAAGAACTCTCACACTGCAGTCTGAAGACAGCTGGACTTTAAAATGAGCAAAAGATTTGGACACTTAACTAAAGAAGACCTACCAGAAAAGACACTCAACACGTGGTCATAGGGAAAGAACAAATTCAGGCCGCAGTAACCTACCACCTCACACCTGCCAGGATGGTTGAAGTTCAGAAAGTCACCATCCAAGTGCTGGCGGTGGTGCAGAGCAACTAGAACCTCACGCGGCCGGTGGGGGTGCAAAGTGGTCCAACCTTTGGAAGACAGAGTGGCAGGTTGTCAGAGTTAAGTATTTGCTGACCAGACGAACCAGCCATTCTACGCCCAGCTGTCCTAAGAGACGTGAAAGCTCCCGTCCACACAGAGACTTGTGCACATACGCTCAGGACGGCTTCATCTGTAACAGCCAGAGGTGGAAGCAACCCACACGTGCACTGCCTGAGACAGACAGACAACCGGCCGTCCGTCCACACGGTGAACACGCCCGTGAGTGACCGACACACTACCGCAGGGGTGAGTCTTACGGTGTCGAGGCTGACTTGAAGCCAGCCCCAAACAGATCAGAGTATACACAATCCCATTTATACACAATCCTGGAAAATGCAAGCCTGGCAAGCTGCGGTCCATGGGGTCGCGAAGAGTCAGACACGACTGAGCGAATGAACAGCATGCCTGAGGACAGGATTAGGCCGGTGGGCGCCTGACCAGACAGAGGGCACAGGGGGCAGAAGACAGTCAGTAGGGCAGACAGAGGGCACGGGGGGCAGAGGGCAGTCGGTAGGGCAGACAGAGGGCACAGTGGGGCAGAGGGCAGTCGGTATGGCAGACAGAGGGCACAGGGGGGCATAGGGCAGTCGGTAGGGAGCTGGGGGCCCAGCCCAGGGGTCAGCGAGAATGCTCAGGGCAGAGTTGGCGAGAACCTGAGAGGCTCAGGGAGGGGACAGGACACTGCGGTTAAAGGCCATGCCACTCATCATGCCCGTGCTCGCTCCACCCTTTGAAGGTCCTCAAAAACCTACAAGTAGGACTACCATAGGGTCCAGCAATTCCGCTTCTGGGTATATATCCAAAGACATGAAAACACTAATAAGAAAAAATACACGTACCCCAGTGTTCACTGCAGCAGTATTTACAACAGCCAAGATGGCAGTAACTTAAGTGTCCATCGACAGATGAACGGATAAAGAAGATGTGGTCTGGACATACAATGGAATATTACCCAGCCACAAAAAAGAATGAAATCTTGCCATTTGTGACAACACAGATGGACCCGGAGGGTTACGCTAAGGGGACTAAGTCAGACAAAGACAAAATACTTATCACTTACATGGGCAGCACTATGTACGATAAATGCCACTTACATACGGAGTCTAAAAAGCTAAGAACAAAGTAGGTATCACAACAAAACAAGGAGCGGCTCACGGACATGGAGAACAGCCTGGCGTTACCAGCGGGGAGGCGGAGGGGGATCACAAGGGTGGGGGTTGAGGTGCGAGCGGTTACGCATGAAGCAAGCCATGAGGGTGCACTGCGCAGAGAACACAGCAACGTCTGCGATGACTGTAAACGGAGCGAGACCTTTAAAGCTCCTGAGTCCCTGTGCCGTGCGCCTGCACTTACACGACACCAGACATCAAGCAGGCTCCAGCCAAAAAGAGGAAGCGCGGGCAGAGGAAGGCCCAGGGCCCGGGGACCTCCTCTCTCACCCTCCCGGCAGCCGCACCCCAAGCCAGCCCGAGGGGCGGTG
>NW_011478291.1:13137-17682 GCF_000754665.1 Bison bison bison | reverse complement strand
GCTCCCCAGGCCAAGCACCTACCCAGCGTCCAAGGCCCCCAAGCCTCTCAGAGCGCCCCCGGCAGCCCGGGCCCCTGCAGCAGAGGCAGGTCAGAGCCACACCAGGGCAACGGAAGACCCTCACTTGGAGCCAACCCTTGGGGCTCCCCCACTCAGTGCCTTCCCCAGACAAGCCCCCCAACAGAGACCAGAGGCCCTGGATGGGTGGCTGATGGGCGGCATCTCCAATTACCAAAAGGTGAACTAGAAAATTCCAGCAACTCAGGCTCCAACCTCCTAAGGAATGACATGCCTTCACAGAGTGTGCATGCGTGCTCAGTCACTTCAGTCATGTCTGACTCTGTGACCCCGTGGACTGCAGCCCACCAGGCTCCTCTGCCCATGGGATTCTCCAGGCAAGAACACTGGAGTGGGTTGCCATTTCCTTCTCCAGGGGATCTTCCCGACCCAGGGATTGAACCTAGGTCTCCTGCATTGCAAATGCAAGCAGATTCTTCACCGCTTGGCCACCAGGGAAGCCCTTGATAGAGTGTATTAAACACAAAACAATTTTAAATATTATTTTTGATTGTAAAAAGTACAGATGTTTTGAAAAATATAAGGAAGAAAACAAATATCTCCCAGACTGAACACAATTCTTAATCACCCCAGACCCCAAGAAGAACTTCTCAAACCCATACAATGGTAAATGCAAAACGCATATATTAACAGCTTGGCAGAAATTCACGTTCCTCAGAGAACCCCTCAAAAACACGGATGTATTCGATTCATCCAAAAAAATGGCAGCGACTCTAACAAGGCTGTGACAGGCCAGCCTGCCCACAGCCATCCAGACCACTTTTTGAGCTTGTTCAGTCGCTCAGTCATGGCTGACTCTGCGACCCCATGGACTGCAGCACGCCAGGGTTCCCTGTCCTCTACTATCTGCCGGAGCCTGACCCACCCCCGGGCCATTGCACGTGCTCAGGAGCCCCACCTGCCCTCTGTGCTCCCCCAGGACTGACTCCAACATGGCCCCTGCACAGTGACCTCGAGGTCTGAAGAGGCCGGGCACGTGGCAGAGAGCTCCCGCGGCCCTCGTCACCCTGGCCCCTGCCCTTCCTCTGGCCTACCTCCCGGGACCAGGTGGACAGCGAGCTGCCTTTAGAGCCGCGGTCTCTAATTCCCCAGGAGCGCCATGGATGCTGATTACTCGACACACGGAACCAAGTCGGACGGCGGGGTCTATCTACCCCTGCCCCCCCCACCCTGGATCCCAGGAGGCAGGGAGCCAGAACCCAGGCAAGGGGCTCCGAGTGGAGGGCTCTCCCTCCAGGGGCAGGTCTGCGCTGGTGACCTGTGGGCTCCAGGATATCCTGGTGAGCTGCTGGGACGGGGTCCACGGGGCAGACAGCCACCCCAGAGCCCACGGGCCCCACCTGCCCAGCTGGCTCGGCAAGCTCTGGATCATGTGGGGGCCACTACTGGACCGTCCCACAAGGACAAGAGGCTGGATGAGGGCTGGTCACACGGGAAGAGGGCATCTTAGGGTGGCTGGACCCGGAGAAGCACAGCCCTGCTGCAGACATATCAGTCACCCATGAAAATGTCCATATTTGTGCAGAGAGCAAGCAGCTGTGCAGGGTCGGGGGGAAGGGTACATCCAGGGAGAGGGAGGACCCTCAAAAGTCAAAGAACAGCCACAAGGACCCCAGTTTCCTCACTACCGAAATAAGACGATCTCAGAGCCCCAGGTCCTTTCAGACCAGGGGGAGCCAGGGGCACGTGCCCCCATCCCAGCGCCTCAAACTCGGAGATCTCTCCTCTTGAGAGAATCAGGAAAACCGAGTCTACAGCCACAGTCCGAAGCTACGGTTTAGGAGGGGACAGGGCGTGGTGACTGGCAGTGTAGCTGTCGACATTTAGCGACAAAATGAGCCTGCACGCAGCCCCTGACCCCGCTGCTCCGGTCAGAAGGTAGACAGACCGCTGCACAGGACACAGCTCCTCTGCCTCCGAAACTCACGTTTCCACCCCCACCCCACCCACCCGCCTCGTGGGCTGTCCTGTGGGGACGTGTTTCTGTGCTTCAGTCTTTTATCGATCGCCCGTCAATACGTTCATATTTGACGTCAGTTGTTTGACGTGAGTTGGAGTGAAAACTTCTTACAGAATTCCCCGTGACTGCAAGGTGCTAAGTGTTAAAAGCTTCTTCCAGGTTAAATCATTGCTGCGCTAAGTTTCAGCACACAGGTGAGCAAAGCAACAGAGACGTGGAACAAAAGCCTGGTGCCCGAGCGTTTCACAGTAAAGTTCTATGAGAAATACATTTCTGTTTTTAAATTTTTAATTGGTGGATAATTGCATTGCAAATTTGTGTTAGAAGGACTGATGCTGAAGCTGAAGCTCTGATACTTTGGCCACCTGATGCGAAGAGTCAACTCATTGGAAAAGACCCTGATGCTTGGAAAGATTGAGGGCAGGAGGAGAAGGGGGTGACATACGATGAGACGGCTGGATGGTATCACCGACTCGACGGACATGAGTTTGAGAAAGCTCCGGGAGATGGTGAAGGACAGGCAAGTCCAGGGTGCTACGCTCCATGGAATCGCAGGGAGTCGGACACGACTTCGGAACAACAGTCTGCGCTACATCAACATGACTCAGCGTGTCCCCTCCCTCCTGAACCTCCCTCCCACCCCAGTCCTCTAGGTCATCGCAGAGCACTGGGCTGTGCTCCGTGTGTCATAAAGCGAGCTCCTGCTGGCTGTCCATCTCACACCTGGAGACGTGTGTGCCGATGCCAGCCCAGCCTTTGCCTCCCCTGCTGTGTCCACAACTCCATTCTCTGTGTGTCTCCACGGTTTCCCTGCACACAGGCTCATCAGCACTGTCTTTCTAGATTCCATATATACGGAGACACACATTTCTTAACTGGATGGCCGCAGCTGGGGGTTTCCGGCCCATTCATGTTTATGCGGGGACATTGCTCATTGCCACATAGACTGGCTTCAACGGTCAGGTGGTTTGGGTCTCATCCTCAGAGCTGAGTCAGCACAGGGGGGCAGGGAAGGAGAGGGACGTCTCTGAGCCGTGAAACACTGACTCGGGGGCTGAGAATCACTTTATGATCAAAATCCTCTTTGCTGCATGTCAGTGGCAGCTCAGTTAAGCCTCGTCCAGTTTTGCTGAGGGCTGCCCTTATAGCTCAGCTGGTGAAGAATCCACCTGCGATGCAGGAGACCCCGGATCAATTCCAGGGGTTGGGAAGATCCCCTGGAGAAGGGATAGGCTACCCACGCCAGTATTCTTGGGCTTCCCTGGTGGCTCAGCTGGTAATGAATCTGCCTGCAATGTGGGAAACCTGGGTTCAATCCCTGGGTTAGGAAGATCCCCTGGAGAAGGGAAAGGCTACCCACTCCAGTATTCTGGCCTGGAGAATTCCGTGGACTGAATAGTCCATGGGGTCACAAAGAGTCAGACACGACTGAGCAACTTTAGTTTTGCTGCAGCCAAAGACTTGGAGCGGAACTGGCTTGAAGGACATGGTGCTCGTGGTACAAATAGCCCGAACTCTGGCTGCCAGGGAAGCAGAACCCGAGGTCCCGGGGAGAACACAGTCCTGGTCACCCTCCCCTGGAGGTAAGTGATCATCCTGACACCCAGGAAGGGCCGGGACCTGCTGATGACAAGTCACCTTCATACGCATGAGCCTTCCGACCACACAGAGTCCAGGGAGAGGCTCTCGCCCAGCTCTGGGCCTCTGGGCCCCGAACATTCTATCTCTAAGGGACATGGACAGACCTCTCTGTGCATGTGGAGCACACACAGGCGTCGTCACGCTGTGGCCACGCGCATCGTGGCCGCTTGGCCTCCACAGCACCACCCCCCAGAAGCCAGAAACCAGCACCTCCTCTGCACAGACGACAGGTCGCCCCTCACCGACCCTCTCGACATCTGAGTCCAGAACCTCGCACCAGAGACCAGCTGGGTCCGGCCCTCACTGCGTCGGAGGAGGAACCCCGGGCTGCAGGCTTCGCCCGGGCAGGGTGGCTCATTGATGGGCCCTTCTGCAGGTCCTCAGAGAGACCCTGAGGGGCCCAGGCTGCCCTGCTGGTGGAGGGAACTTTCTAGAAGGAAACCCTTTAATCAGGGAACAGGAAGCTAGCTTTGTAGAAAAGCACGTTTGTGAGCTCCTGGACCTTATAGATGGAGCGTGATCCAGAAAGTGTCCCACCAAGAGCATGGACAGACGCTGGGCGCCACTCAGGCTGACCACAGGTGGGGCCCGGGGTCACCACGACCTTGGCCAATGCAGCGTGAGGTCAGGGGTGGGTTCACATGAACGGGGCTGGGGGCCTGGAGCTCACCACTCGAGGTCAGCAGGGCGGCGGGTACACAAGGAAAGAGCCCAAGCCAAGGAGGCCACAGAGGGTGGGTGGAGAGACCAGTTCAGGATGTGTGAACAAACAGATGTGTCAATCAGCTCCAAAAGAACAGTTTTAGTTCAACAGTGGCAGAGGAGACGGAGACGCCGCCTCCCCGCTCACCTGGAGACCCCTGCCC
>NW_011478291.1:11010-12792 GCF_000754665.1 Bison bison bison | reverse complement strand
TTTCCCAGCATTGGGATCTTTTCCAATGAGTCAGTTCTTCGCATCAGGTGGCCAAAGTATTAGAGCTTCAGCTTCAGCATCAGTTCTTCCAATGAATATTCAGGACTGATTTCCTTTAGGATGGACTGGTTGGATCTCCTTGCAGTCCAAGGGACTCTCAAGAGTCTTCTTCAACACCACAGTTCAAAAGCATCAATTCTTCGGCGCTCAGCCTTCTTTATGGTCCAAATTTCACATCCATACATGACTACTGGAAAAAGCCGTAGCTTTGATTCGACGGACCTTTAAACTCTATACCTACTAAACAGTAAGTAACTCCCCACTGCCCCTCCCACTCAGCCCCCTGCAACCACCATCTGACTTCCTGTCTCTATGAATCTAAACCCCTCACACAAGTGGAGCCCTCCAGTACCTGCCTTTCTGTGACCGGCCTATTTCACTCAGCCCAACAGCTCCACGGTTCATCCCCACTGCAGCAGGTGGCGGAACCTCCTTCCTTTTCAAGGTTGAACGATGTTCCAGTGTGGGTGGGTCACATCTGACTTACTCTTTCACCCATCAACAGACACTTACGTGGCTTGTCTCCCTATCTTAGCTGTTGTGAACAACGCTGCCATCAACACGGATCTACAAACATTTAAGACTTTGCTTCCTCTAAAATAGATGTCAGAATTCAAATCGCTGGATCACACAGCAGCTCTAGTTTTACTTTTTAAGGAAGCTCCATACTGTCTCCACAGTGGCGTCAGCATCTCACACTCCCGCCCACAGGGCACAGGTTCCCGCTTCTCTGCGTCCTCGCCAACACTCGCTGTTCCCTGGATTTGGGCGGCTGCCGTCCCCGCGGGTGGGAGCCTCTGCTCATCACTGGAGCCAGCGACGCGCAGCTCCATCATTACTGACGCGCTGTCACCTGTCTTTTCACTCGATGGTCGTCTTCTTCATGAGAAACGCTTGTGTAGCTCTTGTGGTGCTGAATCTCACTTCTGCAGCCTCCCCCGCCTCCGGCCTGTCACCCCACCTTACTCTAGGACAGAGACACGTCTGTCTACACCCCTGCGTCTTTATGGCTTCTTTTCATAAAGCTTCCCTTGTAGCTCAGTTGGTGAAGAATCTGCCTACAGTGCAGGAGACCCAGGTTCAATTCCCGGTTCAGGAAGATACCCTGGAGAAGGAAATGGCAACCCACTCCAGGACTGTTGCCTGGAGAATCCCATGGATGGAGGAGTCTGGAGGGTTATAGTCCATGGGGTCGCAAGAGTCGGACACGACTTGGCGACTAAATTACCACCACCACACTCCTGCGTCTTTATGGTTTCTTTTCATAAATTCTTAACCTCCTTTAAGGAGCTCGCAGGGACCCCTCCCACCTTCCCCAGCACCCCGAGTCCAGGCTCGTCTGAACAGAAATTGTGGGGACCAGGGGCTGGAGGGGGCCTTAGAGTCCCCGACCAGACACGGCGGAGCTGTGGCCACCAGAGTCCCCTGAGACCTGAGACCCAGAGCAGCGGCGCTGGACAGCTACCGGCGCCCAGGCCGAGGGAGGACCTGGCCCGGAGGAAGACGCAGCGTCTGTAGGCCCTTGCGGCTGGGCGGGGGGGTGCGGTGTGGGCGGACGGAAGGGCCTCACCTCCCTGAACCCCCCCCACAGCCCTGGGCCCCACTTCAGCATACTCTCCACTCCCCCACCCCCAGGGCTGCTCCCGTTTCCTCCCTGAGGGTCTTCCTGGGTTCGCCTCCTCCCCGATCTGGCCCTCAGCCCCCCTTCCGCACCCCCTCCCG
>NW_011478291.1:7942-10521 GCF_000754665.1 Bison bison bison | reverse complement strand
GGACCTGCTGACCCACCCGGGGCCGTCATTGCCGCAGAGCCCTGTGCTGGCCTCCTGATTTATCAGACAGCGCCGCTCCCAGAAACTCTCTCCAAAGCCTGAGCATAAATTTAAGATATCCAGACACATAAAAACTGGCAATTATGACCACACTAAATGCGGATCCTATCAGGAAAGGGAAATTAAAAGCTTTCAGAATGCTCATTTCCCAATTAGCTTCTCAAGGTCAACTCCTAACGACGATGACCCTAGGCACAGTCACCCCACAGAAGTCAGTCCTAGAGGCATAGAAGGAGCCCAGGACAGCCAACCAGAGGAGCAGCTTCGCGTGTGCCTGGAACCTCCTTCCCAACCCCATGCAGTCCCACAGGGGTGACAGCCCAGAGCCTCCTGGCCAGGGGTCTCCCCAGAGCAGGCCCTCCGCACCCTGGCAGATGAGAGTTTACTGAAAGTCGCTCAGTCGTGTCCAAGTCTACGACCCAGTGGACTATACTTTCCATGGAATTCTCCAGGCCAGAACACCGGAGTGGGTAACCAGATCTTCTCAACCCAGGGATGGAACCCAGGTCTTCCACACTGCAGGCAAATTCTTTATCTGCTGAGTCACCAGGGAAGCCCAAGAATACTGGAGTGGGTATCCCATCCCCTCTCCAGGGGATCTTCCCGACCCAGGAATCGAACAAGGGTCTCGTGCATTGCAGGCAGATTCTTCACCAGCTGAGCTATCACGGAACAATGACCGAGAGGTATAAGATAGGCAGAACTCTCAGAAAAGTACATCAGTTTTACATTTTTCCTCCTGATCAGGTGGACCACGTGTGTGATTTGGGAAAGAGGCTGTTCAAGGCCAGGGTTTACAGGCAAGCCTTCACAGAGGAGAGTAACCTGCGGGATGCCAGGAGGACCACTGAGCATCGCGATGACCCTCTGTCTTACAAAGTCTCCTAAACGCAACCGAGCTTTACTGCACCCAGGACGGCCTGTCCTCCTGCCTCTCAGTCCCTGATGGGACTCAAAGTGAACACCGTCAAAGGGGCCCCGCCACCTCACTCCACTGTCAACCTCACACCCTGTCCTCCCCACCCGCCGCTGAGCCGCCGAAGCAGAGACGACTTTGGCCCGAGTGCACAGAGAACTGCCTGGCGGACATCTCAGCCAGAGGGATTCCAGAAGTGCAGCGAACAAGCACTCCCAAGTCCCTGGGAAAGGAAAGCGATATCCTTTTGCAGATGCAGGCAAAACAGACAGGCTTTCTCCCATCTCCCTTTAAAACAACCACAGTCCACATCCTCTCGCCACCCAAGGTGTCCTCCCGACCCCGGGAGTCGGGAGTCGACGGGTTCTCGCGGCAGAGCCCCGGAGGCTGAGGGCAGGTGCCCGGACCTCCCAGCCCCGCTGCGGAAACGGGCCTCCGGCATCTCATGGCCACAACACACCCCACAGGCCGCCGACCGAACCCTGCTCCGCGACACGCCTGGGCTGCAGTTCTCCAGGAGGCGGGCCCTGGGCCACACGGGGCCGGAAACGGGCTACTTCTCCACTCTGCACAGAAGTTAAGTGACCCTGTAGTCACTGTGAGTCGTGCAGGAAGCACCCGACAGGCAGGGAGCACCCCGCCAGGCCCACGGCCCCACAGAGCTACCTGCGCCCCAGGTGCCGGCTCACACGGCCCCTTTAACACAGCCTGTCGTTGCCATCTGTTGCCCTGAAATGTATTTTTGGGCGTTCCTCACTCTATAAAAAGGGCGTCGCGTCTGCGGTATTTTGGTACTGGCTGTTGATTTCTCACATCCCGCTTCTTCTGCCCTCTGTGGACGACTCCCCCATGGCCCCAGGAGGCAGAGGTCGGCGCCCCGCGGCTGCCCTGACCAGTCCCAAATTCAGCTGTGACAACAGCAAGTGTCTTGTCTTCCAGGGAATTCTGGAGGGCGCCATCCTGGCTCAGGGGGCTGAGGGGGCTGAGACCCAGGGGCCCGGAGGGCTGCTCCCTCTGGAGGGTCTCGGAGAGAGTCTCCTTGCCTTTTCCGGCTTCTGGACACCCCGCTGTCTCTGACCTGAGGCCCGTTCCTCCATCTCAGAGGCCGGCGGCGCGTGTCTCTGACCTCCTTCGGTGGGCACAGCTCCACTAGGGCCCTCGGCCAGCTTCCACTAGGAGGGCCCACAGTCACCCTGGTCCCCTGGGTGCCGCAGGGGCTCCTCACCACTTTAAGGCTGACCAGTCACAGCTCGGCTGCACCTGCAGCCTTCCCTGCACCTGGGCATGGGACCTGAGATACAGGCTTGGAGCCCAGGATGTGGACGCCCGCGGGGGCCAAGACTCTGCCTGCTGCGGGTGGTGTTTCTGGGTCGCCCCCACTCATGCCCTGTAGCTGGGCCGCAGATCTGGGGACCACCCTGCCTGGCCCCTCTGCGGAGGACACCTTCGTGGCAGCCGGATGGGAGGAGGGGGCTCTCACTGCGGACAGCCCTTCTGGCCCCAGGACCCTTGGGTGCTGAGCACGTCCTCAGCGGATGGTGGGGCTGCAACGGGGCTCCAGCTCGTGCCCAGGGGCGAGAGGGTCCACCTCAGTCCTCACATG
>NW_011478291.1:6150-6304 GCF_000754665.1 Bison bison bison | reverse complement strand
AGGGTATAAGCTGGGGTGGTCAGATCCAGTGTGTAAGGAGGGTGGGATCCAGTGTAGGAGGAGGTGAGAGCCAGTGTATAACAGGGGGTTGGATCCAGGGTATAAGCTGGGGCGGTCGGATCCAGTGTGTAAGGGGGTGGAATCCAGGTGGTGG
>NW_011478291.1:3896-5526 GCF_000754665.1 Bison bison bison | reverse complement strand
CCCACCCCCCCTGCCGTCCATCCGCCCGGCGACGGCCGCTTGGAAGAGCACTGCTGTGACAGGCTGCAGGGCACGCCCGCCGCCTCCTGGACGCTCAGTGTCTGAGCTCACCGGGGCAGGCACCACCGCCTGTCACCTCTGATGATGACCTAGAAGGCGGGGGGAGATCGGGACAGGAGCACAACCCTGGACAGGCAGAGGGGATGACTATCCAGTCCAAAGGGCAGGGTGAGATGCAGGATACAAGGGGGGATGGGATCCAGTGTGTAAGGGGGTGGGATCCAGTGTGTAAGGGGGTGGGATCCAGTGTATAATGGGGGGTTGGATCCAGGGTATAAGCTGGGGTGGTCAGATCCAGTGTGTAAGGGGGTGGGATCCAGTGTATAATGGGGGGTTGGATCCAGGGTATAAGCTGGGGCGGTCGGATCCAGTGTGTAAGGAGGGTGGGATCCAGTGTGTAAGGGGGTGGGATCCAGTGTATAATGGGGGGTTGGATCCAGGGTATAAGCTGGGGCGGTCGGATCCAGTGTGTAAGGGGGTGGAATCCAGGTGGTGGGGGAGGCGGGCTGCTTACGGTGCTCCGGGCCCCCACCTCCCTGTGCCCAGGCCTCCCCTTGTATCTGAAGGTGGATAACCCTCTCCCTCCTTGGAGCCAGGGTGGCCCCTGACCCGCTGGGGCCGAGGGAACGCAGCCAGCACTGCTGCGTGACTGCCCAGCGCCCTCCTGCATGGGGTCGTCTCTTGGACCTCCGGCCCCACGCAGGGACTGAACGAGGGAGACCCATGGAGACAGAGGCCGTCCCAGTACAGGGCTGTGTGTTCCAGACGAGCCTGCCTCTCTTCTGGGGGCGCCGGAGTGGGGTGAGATCACTCGGCCACTATACCATCAGCCCCCCGCAGCCACAAGAGAAGACCACAGAGCCGGCAGCTTGAGTGCAGACGTTTATTTCCCACCGTCTGGGAGCCAGGTGTCCAGGGTCGAGGCACCAGCGGGGCCAGTTCCTGCGGCCTGGCTCTCGGCGTGAGTCCCCGTGGGGACAGCTCTCCACAGGCAGGCTGGACAGCACCCTCCTCGGGACGGCGTCTGTCCTTAACGGCCTCCCAGAGCCCACCTCCAAACGCAGCCATGCTGGGGCCAGGGCTGCTCGAGAGCTTGGGGGACACTCCTCAGTCAGCGGCACCCCCGACCATGGTCCTGTCACTGAAAAGATTTTCTAGAAGCTCCTTTTGCTCCTCTTTGCAAGACCCCACACACACCACGGCAGGCTCCAGGGCCCTCGAAGTTGTGCTTATTTAAATGGCCCTTCTTTTGTATAGAAAGTTGCAACTGCTCTATAATGACAGCAAGCAGACCTGTTAGTCTGGAGGGGGTGAAGGCGGGGGTGTGACCGAGCGGGGGTGCAGGACGGCGGGGGGACCCCTGGGGGGAGAGTCACACTGTCTTCATCGTGGGGACCCTTTCACAGGCGTCAGACACCCACTGGAAACACGTGTGTTTACTGTCCACCAATCACACCTCCGAGAAGCCGCTTAAAGGTCACTATTTGTATCCGCTGCTTCGGTCTCAGGAACTTACAGACTCACATGCACAGAGTCTGTGCACCTCCGCCCACTCGTGCCCTGGCAGGGA
>NW_011478291.1:0-674 GCF_000754665.1 Bison bison bison | reverse complement strand
TCAGCTCCAAGGCTCTGAGGAGACTCTTCCCTCTCTCCCCCGAGTCTGGGGCACTCCTGGAGATCTCTAGCATGTGGAACCATCACCCCCTCCCTGCCTCCGTCTTCACATGCCCCCCCACCCCCAAGTGCCCCGTGCACCCAAATATCCCCTTCTCAAAGGGACTCCAGTCCTTTTGACACAGGGCCCACCCTGAGGACATTTTCACCAGATCATCTGCAAAGACCCTGCCTCCAAATAAGATCTTGGTCACAGGTGAGGGCCTGGTGCAGGGAGTCAGGGCCTGAACTGTCTCGAGGGGGACACAGTCCAACCTGCAGGGCCTGGCCACGCAGATCCCACAATGCCTGGGGGCACCAGCGCCCCCCAGACGTGGAGGATTGTAAGCCTGCTCTTAGGACCCAGGCAGGTCTGGGCCTCAGGCCTCGAGCTGTGGCCCCTGCTCCTGCCCAGGCATCGTCTGCGGCCTTCAGGACCCCCTGCCTGCCCTGCCCACACCACGCTGCCCCGCCCAGCATGCCCACAGCCCGGTCCCGTCCCTCTGAGGACAGGGAACTGCGTCGGCGTGCCCCACACGCCCTCACGCCCTCACTGTGCCCCACACACCCACTCTGTGCGGCACTTGAGCTGGTGCAGCTCTCTCTTCTGAGGGTGCTGAGTGCCTGCCCCCACCC
>NW_011478290.1:9437-10954 GCF_000754665.1 Bison bison bison | reverse complement strand
GATGCCATCCAGCCATCTCATCCTCTGTCGTCCCCTTCTCCTCCTGCCCGCAATCCCTCTCAGCATCAGGGTCTTTTCCAATGAGTCAGCTCTTTGCATGAAGTGGCCAGAGTATTAGAGTTGCAGCCTAACTGAATAGTTGATACCAAAATAGATTCTCCCATCACAACCCCAAATTTCTAGGAAACAATCTGATGGTTTTTCCCAAGGTCAGTTCCCTGCTCTTTATCCAATGTTGGAGTCCTGCAGGAGAATGAATATGGATGCTGAGAACTTAGATCTAGAATCCAGTGACATTTACCTTTTGAAAACTATGATGCACTACAAACACAGATTGGTAAGGAGAGACTTACTGGCATGAATGAGGCACATATGTCTATATAAACCCTTTCTTGGAATCTGAAAAATACTATTACCTGGACAGCTTATACATGGGGTGGGGATGCCCTCATCTATGTGTTACATACATGTCAGAAGTTTCTGTGTCAGTAGTAGGGGCTGAGAATCATTCACCAGCCTCTGTTAGTATCTCCCCTGTACGCCCCCAGGGCTTCCCAGGTGGTGCCGTGGTAAAGAATCTGCCTGCCATTGCAGGAGACAAAGGAGACAGAGGTTTGATTCCTGGATTGGGAAGATCCTCTGGAGGAGGAAGTGGCAACCCACTCCAATATTCTTGTCTGGAGAATCCCATGGACAGAGGAGCCTGGTGGGTTACAGTCCATAGGGCTGCAAAGAGTCCAACACAACTGAGCACATTGCCTGTACTCCCTCAACAGTCAACGTCCAGTACCTGACAGCCCTGCCGCACTGCAGACTTCTACCTAAAAGGCTTTCTTTCACACAACTGTAAGTTCCTGCACCTAGAAAGTTAATGCTACGAGGATACAGCCCTAAGCAATGACAATGAGAACTAGAGGATAAATATCACACTAATTGCTAACCTATCTAAGCATTAAAATTCAGCCTTACCCACAGTCACATTAGATTATTGTCTAATGTCTTACTTCAGGTTAATTAATGAAGAGCTTTTTATAATAGAGAACAAATGTCTCCCTGTAGATGTAATTTCAAATAGGGCCCTCAGTTTAAAAACTCTACATACCACAATATTTTAAGTCTCCACAACAGAGTTTTACTTAGGAACATGTTAGTTTAATAGCAAAGATTCAGCAATTTGATATTCAGTGAGGATATGTTAACCCTGGCAGAAAAGGGCATAGTAAATTACTTAACTAATCCTAAAATGTGGAGATCAAGTCTCTTCTCAGTGATAGCTGATAAAGAGGAAACAATCCCAATATCCTTAACCAGTTGATGGAGTTGGAAATTTTTACACAACTCTTTAAATGTTAAGCATATCCTAAAACAGAGCAAAAATTAATTTAGTGACTGATTGTCATCTATAGGTGTAAAATTCTAGAAACCTCATAGCCATTTTCATTTGAAAGTGGTTGGATTTCCTTTATCAATTAATTTGGCAAAACTCTAATAGAATGTGTAGTTAAAAATTAACCCAG
>NW_011478290.1:4308-6348 GCF_000754665.1 Bison bison bison | reverse complement strand
CAATGGACATGAGTTTGAGTAAACTCCGGGAGTTGGTGATGGACAGGGAGGCCTGGTGTGCTGCTGTCCATGGGGTTGCAAAGAGTTGGACATGACTGAACAGGTGAACTGAACTGAACTAAACTGACCAAAGTTCATATAATTTACAGTCAAATTCTAAATTAGCATATGTATTTTTTTAAAGGATAGTGTAAGGTTCATGTGGAACTTTCAGATTCCCAGAAAATTATCTTCTTTTCTGCAGGAAATTCACATAGTAATGAACAAATTAGTGACCCTCAAATAAGAAACTCTAGGTAAAACCTTTTATTGCCTTTGCAGATTCCCTTTTTTAGTATGAAGCTACAAACATCAACACAGTACAGTGTGTTCCTTGTCCTCTAAAGATCAGGAAGGAGTTTGTGGACCAGGGTAGACCTTTTCCTGTTCACTCCCCCTACTCCCCATGTAGCTGCTCTAGTCTCTGAATTGATTTGATGTCCTTTGATTTTAAGAGCCATTGATATTTACAAGGGTTGGACAAATAGTGAGAAGTATACAAAGCAACAATTTTCTCTCCCTGAATCATTTCCTAACACCAGTGGATACTTAAAATAAAACAAAGGACTGGTCATGCTTGAAAAGTCTTTTAAGGTTTTACTGATTGCATGTTGCTCTGTAGGTTATCATGGGAACTAGGACCATAGCTATATAAAGAAAGACTTATATAGCTTGTCACTTTCCATATATTGGTCATATTCACAATTCTTCTTTATAAAAAATGTATTCACATTCTTCTTTATAAAGAATGTTTCTATAGGACATTTTAAAAAGTAAAACTGCCAAAGGAATATTGAAAATTCCTAACCTAGTTCAAGTCCCTTACAGTATTAAAATAATCCACAAATGATGGGTGAGCAAAGAGCATTTAACACGATGACCTCGACTCTTTATGTCTTCTTGACACCTGAGGATTAGGATATTTCTTGCTATCTGGCCACACTGAGGACAATTTCAGATATTCAGATAAATATGAAATTTATAAACTAGGTAAACTATGAAGCCCAAATATCCTAAAACAAATAAAGACTGAGAGTCATTTGCTATATGGTCCTGATAATGAATGACTTCCCTGGTGGCTCAGATGGTAAAGCATCTGCCTATGATGCAGGAGACCCAGGTTCGATTCCTGGGTTGGGAACATCCCCTGAAGAAGGAAATGGCAACCCACTCCAGTACTCTTGCCTGGAAAATCCCATGGATGGAGGATCCTGGTGGGCTATAGTCCATGGGGTCGCAAAAAGTTGGACACAACTCAGTGACTTCCCTTCCCTAATAATGAATAGGGCTTCGGGAGATCATTTGCCAATAAATATTAAGTAGAATGGCTTGTACTTCAGGTGCCTGCCATGGAGAGACAAATCTAGAATCATCTTCCAAGTCTCAGAGAAGTTCTCAAGAAGTTTTTAAGATTGTGGTATTGATTTACTTCTCTCACTTACTGCCAGATGCTACTTACACTGACATTGGCCAAATATCCCCACATCAGTCATCTCAATGGACTCTTCTGGGACTCACAAATGACCCTTGCATGTTACCTTTTAGAAAACAGCAAAGAAGTAAAACATAAGAAATATTTATATATAGTATTGAGAGAGTCATTTCCTAGGCAGGTTGATAAGAAGTCTAGGGGTCCCCAAGGAGAGAAGAGGGCTCTGGAATTCTCAAGGAGGAAGAAAAGACAAACTTTTTCCTTCTCTACATTCCTTAGGATTATAGAACAATAATGTATCCTGCCTGAGGACAGTCTCTGGATTAAACCTTCTGGCTAATTCTTTTATCTTAAAATTTAAATTATGGGAGTAGGTCTGGTGAGGTCTTTACAACCTCCAGACATTCTTTGGATTCATTGGAGAGTATATAATTTCATTGCTAACACTAACAAGGGGGTACTCTTTCTGCCCCCTTTTGATGCCTATGTTAGAAGCTTTCTCTATCTCCTTTATACTTTAATAAAACTTTATTACACAAAAGCTCTGAGCAATCAAGCCTCGTCTCTGG
>NW_011478290.1:0-662 GCF_000754665.1 Bison bison bison | reverse complement strand
GAAGAGCCCATGCTCCACAAGAGAAGCCACTGCAATGAGAAGCCTGCACGCTCCAACAAAGAGTAGCAACTAGAGAAAGCCCTCGCACAGCCAAAAATAAAAAAATAAATTAGATGGGAAAATCCAAACCAGAGATCTCATACATGCACCCTCATAAGAATGGACCTTAGCTGAGAGACTAGCTTCTTGAAAATATATGATTTACTGAAGGCAGACTTACCTCCTGACAGGTGAACCTCCATCATGAATGTCTTGCCATCCTTAAGCCAATGAACTTACAGCTTACTGAACTTCTTGTGTGGACTTCCTGCTTTGTGTGTTCCTTCCCCCCAAATATGGCCCGCCCCAAACTCTCCACAGACTGGTTTGGAACTTGGAACATTGTGCCTTCTAGAATTGTAGTTCTTAGCTGTTCCCGAGTAAAGACAGGTTCAGGCAATTTGAGCTTGTCTCAGTTGTACCTCTTTGTTTAGGTTGACAGTACCTTATATTCCCTTGAACAAGTAAATTTTTAAGCAGTGGCCATGTGATAAAATCAACCCTGAATATTCACTGGAAGGACTGATGCTGAAGCTCCAATACTTTGGCCACCTGATGTGAAGAACTGACTCATTAGAAAAGACCCTGATGCTGAGAAAGATTGATGGCAGGAAGAGAAGGGG
>NW_011478289.1:8481-10070 GCF_000754665.1 Bison bison bison | reverse complement strand
GCCTCTTTCACGTTCATCAAGAGGCTTTTTAAGCTCCTCTTCACTTTCTGCCATAAGGGTGGTGTCATCTGCATATCTGAGGTTATTGATATTTCTCTGTTTTCAATTCTACTAATAAGTAACTGATTTCACTTAGCTTTTTTATTAACTACTTGAAATGAAAATCTATCCATATTATCTTTTTCTTTTGCACTGTTCAGAATTTAGGCTAATTTTAATATCACTACTTAAGTTAAAAAATGAATATCCTGACCAAAAGATATATGGAATATATCACTCTAATCATACTGATGAGTGCTTACAGGGTGCTGTTGAATTGCTATTTATTTATTCATCACCCACTGTCTAGTTTAATCCCCACAGACTTAGAGTCAAAAGCTTTTATAGATGAGGAAGAAAAACTGAGTGGCAGGGTATAGCGGCAAAGAGCACAGGCCCTGGGTAACACTGCTGGGGTCAAAATTTGTCTCCACCTTTCATTAGCTGAGTTACCTCATCAATCAAATAAAGACGACAGTGGCAATTTACTTCTAGTGTTGCTAGGAAAACATGATAACTTAGATATGTAAAGTATTTACAAAACTTCTTGGTATATTATAGACATTTAAAAAACACTAGTATTAATTTACTCATCTTAGGTAACCTCATTAGTCCCAGGGCCAGGCTGCAAAGGGAATTCTCTTGGGTTGTGGAACATTAGGACTTACAGTTACACTGTATTACCTACATTTTCCCTAACTCACCATAAAACAAAATCAGTCTCTTTGTTATTAATTTCAATTAATGAAAAGGACATGATCTGAATATTTTCACAACATATATGGAGAATATCTCTTGCTGAACTAAAGCATGTTTTGCTAGCAGCAGCAACATTGAAAACATTATCATATTAACCTTGTTTGGTTAGCTGGAGTTAATAACACCCAGTCTTTGCATAGTGTTTTATAGTTCCAACTGCTTGAATAACAACACTGGTATAGGTGATAGTGATATTTTTATCCCTATTAAATAGATGAAGACATGAAGTCTCAAATGTTGAAGTTAAAAGTTTGAAATTAACATAGTGAGATTCTGAAGGAATTCATTTCAAATAATAAGATCTAAAGTTGGTGGAATTATTAAAAGTTGTTTGGGAAATAAAAGGACTTCGCAATGAGACTTGAGATTAGCTAAAAGTATTCAATGGTAGACGGCTATATAATGAAGATTTGATTTTTTTCAAAATATATATCACTCTCTATATTTCCTGGTATTCGTGCTGTATTTTCTGTTTGCCTATGTCCATTCTCTAAGTTCTGTAAGCCTAGGGACCATGTTTACCTCACTCATCTTTGTGTACCCAGCACAGGGCATAGGTATTTGCTGTCATCTCACTGGGATTCCAAGATATTTGTTCAGCATATCAAAAAATGTAAAACCACTACAATTTTTTTGAAGAATCTGGATCACTGAGAATTATCTCATTCAAATTACCCTCCTATTTATTTTTCTCCTCTGCAGTTTTCTGGGTATAGAAATGCAAAGTAGTATTATCTAATTCTGTTTGGTATATATCATGTTATAGTATTAGGAAAAATTATAATAGTAAC
>NW_011478289.1:4123-5501 GCF_000754665.1 Bison bison bison | reverse complement strand
CTATAGTGGAAATATTAATGATTCATCAAATTCTTCTGCTAAGGTACTTCTACTTCATTTCAAATATCCATCATCTATTTTATAACTAGATGACATTCATTCAATTCAGAATCCATTTGCATTTCCTTTGTCAAAAAAATAATCACCCATTAGCATTCTGTATCACCTTTAGGAAACTGTTGGTGTATGACTGTGTCATGAGACTGAGCATCAGTAAGTAACTTTGATATCATCAGACATTGCTTTGAGGAAGACATTTTGAATACCATCAGATACCTTTTCTCAATAAATTCTGCAACATTTATCAAAATTAAACTATATTTTCCATTGCCAACACAACAAAAACAAAACAGTATTCTGATTTAAATAAAAGAGTGCAAGTGTTTTGTTTGTTTGTTTGTTTTTTTAATGTAGCCACACTAAATCTATTAACCATTGGATGGTGATGAATTAGGGTTACACATAAGCACACTTAAGCAGCAACCTCACTCATCTAAGAATATCCAGGATCAGGCAGTTGTACAAAGGCAAGTGTAGTACAGTAATACTCATTCCAAACAGTTTTTAAATCATTTTCACTTAAAAATGAAAATCATTTCTTCCTTTTTTAAATGCTTTTAAAAAATAGCACTGAACTGAGCAGTGATGATAATTTCTAAAGCCTTTTTAAAATCCTTTTCTCTCCTGTCACTGTGATGCTGTATTTAAAGCCTTAGTGTATTTATGTATATGTGTGTGTGTGTGTGTGTATATATATATATATATCACTGCTCCATTTTCTGTATATGCAGGCAGAATTTAATAAATATTTATTGGCCTATAAAATAAGAGGAGTGAAACAGATCTAAAGATTCCATATATTACTAACATCAAATGAGGTTTTTTTGTTTGAAATCATAACAACTAAGGGATATATGTTCAGACTGGGTTGGGAAATGCAAAAGGTGTCAGTGATTCTCACATCAAAAGAAGAAAATCCCTTGAAGGAGGTGATCTTGAGTTTCGAAGAGCAAAGCTTCTTTTCAGGTCAGAGAGCCAAGAGAATTGCGCTCAAATAACAGCATTCCAAATTGTCTTTCCTCATGAATACATCATCAGACTTCACAGAGTGAAAAGATGATCAGGGGTGTTTATTTATTTGTTTTAAATAACACATTTCTTTTTGGTTGATGTAGAGTTGGTAGACGGAAAAGGCAATGGCACCCCACTCCAGTACTCTTGCCTGGAAAATGCCATAGACAGAGGAGCCTGGTAGGCTGCAGTCCACGGGGTCACTAAGAGTCGGACACAACTGAATGTCTTCACTTTCACTTTTCACTTTCATGCATTGGAGAAGGAATTTGCAACCCACTCTAGCGTTCTTGCCTGGAGAACCCCA
>NW_011478289.1:0-661 GCF_000754665.1 Bison bison bison | reverse complement strand
AAATCTTCTGGCATAAAAAATTGTTTAAATTTTACATACTTTATGTTTTTCATAAGTAATATATTTGGAAGCTCACTGAGATGAAGATCCCCAGCAAACATTAATAATTCTATGAGACTTTCTAAATATTCATTTAACTAGAAGCCTTTTTTCCTCATCCTTGTCTAGATAATATGATCCACAAACTTGCAGAAATACAAGTATATACAGTACTTTCAAATCACAGATTAATGAGGATAATTATAATATACAGAAAACAGTATTTTGTAATGAATTTTTAAAGATCTACTGAAACATTACACTTCAGTAAAAATCAAATGTGATTGTCTCAGACTATGGAAGAAAACTGTAATGGGAGAGACACGCTCTAAAACTCAATATAAGAAAAAAAACTTCAAAGAAGGAACGGATACTTCAAAGCAAATCAAAACAGAATCATAAGAAAACATACTATAAAAGTCCCTATTTGTTTAATTATTGCATTTCTTAGAAATAACTTTAATACCCTACAATACATGATTTTAATTAACAGCCTAATATTAAGTATGATTGGAAAGTATACATATATGTTGAAATATTATGGAAAATATTAGTTATCTCTCTATCATATATAATGTACATATACTTATGTAAACATATGATATATTGATATTTATATAAT
>NW_011478288.1:10298-11332 GCF_000754665.1 Bison bison bison | reverse complement strand
AACAATACAGTATACAGTGTCATGGAAACCAAGAAGACCAAAAATTTTCAAAAGGTAGAGGATGATCTTCATTAAGTGGTACAGGCAGCTAGAGATCAAGGATAACGGAGTCCAAGAGGCTCCTGAAGCATCACGTGTTCTTTTTATACTATCTCATCGGCCTTATTCTTATTGAAAAAAAAAAGAAATCCAAAGAAAATAGAAAATGAATTAAAGATCATTTGCAGCTTATTTTTATTTACAGTCTAAATCCAATCTTCTCCAAGCTTTTTGTGGTGAGACACTATTATATTTCTCAACAAAACCAGCAGGGACAGTTGCTGCTGACAACAGAAGATGCAGAAACCTCTGAGAATTCCCCAGAATCTACCAGGAGAAGCAAAAAAAGAGGGGAGAGGGTAAGAGTGACACTAGCATTTCAAGTAGAGAGCTGAGGGTATGGGAGCATTGTAACCCAGCATTACCCAAGTTGGATTTTATGATAAACTGTAGTGGCTCCCTGACCAAGAGGCAATATTTTTAGAAGAGATACCTATATGGTTGTTTTCTCTTGTAATTAAATCTTACATTTGTATAATACAACCCACTTAAAAACATAAATGTTGTTTGTAGTTAAGTACATGTCTTAATTTTCTGCAAATTTCATTAGTCTTCCATGGCTAACTTTATTTTTCTCACTGATCCAAATAAGGCACAGTTTCTGATTATGATTAAATACTAAAATGCTATATTAGGTCCAGGCATCCACTTTCTGTAATACTTTCCCCCAAATCTCATTCATAAAATGAATAAATTGACTGTTAATATATTATGTTCATTATGGCACACTGTGAATTCATGGACTCTAGATGCTTTGAACATCTCTATGTAATTTGGCTCAAGCACAAATGTAATTATGATAAGAACCCATCTCTACCCACTCTTTGCCCTGCTGGAGAGAGATGGTCAATTATAATTTTCACCTATCAATCACATGCTACCATTTTCAATATCAGACAACTTCTTTCCACCTGGTATCACTCTGGTCTCAGGGT
>NW_011478288.1:9507-9739 GCF_000754665.1 Bison bison bison | reverse complement strand
CTTTTGAACTGTGGTGTTGGAGAAGACTCTTGAGAGTCCCTTGGACTGCATGGAGATCCAACCAGTCCACCCTAAAGGAAATCAGTCCTGAATATTCATTGGAAGGATTGATGCTGAAGCGGAAACTCCAATACTTTGGCCACCTGATTCGAAGAACTGATTCATTTGAAAAGGCCCTGATGCTGGGAAAGATTGAAGGCAGGAGAAGAAGGGGACGACAGAGGATGAGCTG
>NW_011478288.1:4919-6375 GCF_000754665.1 Bison bison bison | reverse complement strand
ATGGGTGTCAGATTCTGGGTTGATAGGTTTTTTGTTTTTATTCATACCATTCCGTAGACATTTGGCCTCCATTTATTCTGATTAAATATCAGCTCTTTTATTGTTTTCCCTCTGTATGTAATATGCCATTTTTCTTTACCTGCTTTCAAATTTTCTCTTTATTTTATATTTTTGGCAGGTTGATTGTAATGAAACTAGGTGTGGATGTCTTTGTATTTTTTTTATCCTTATTTGACTTCACTTAGCTTCCTGAATCTATATAGATTGCTGAATATCACCAAATTTGAGAAATTTTCAATCATTACTTCTTAAAATATTTTTTTCTGCTCCCTTTTCTCCCTCTCTTCTCCAATCTGGGATTTTAACAGGTCTTGACAACTCTGCTCATTTTCTTCCCAATCATTTTTCTCTCTATTATTTATATTGAGTCATTTCTATGGTATCTTCAAGTCCCTTCAATCTGATTTTATATTCATCTAGCTTATTTTTCATGTTATATTTTTGGGCTTTTTGTTTCCATAACTTACATTATGCTATGGATCCCTGTTTTTTTTGTCCTTTAAAATAGCATTTTCCTTTATGTCCTTGAATATGTTAAAAATTATTAATTTAAATCTGTGATTGATCATTCTAATATCAGGATCATCACAGAGATGTTTTCTATTGACAGCATTTTTTTTCTTGGTTTTGGTTGTATTTTTCTGCTTTTTCACATGTCTAGTGATATTTTTATTGCATGCCAGATATCGTGACATTTTAAGGAGTCTGGATTTTACATCCATTAAAGAATGATGACTTTTGTTCTGATATTCAGTTTATTTACTAGTGGTTCTCCTTTATACTGTGGAGTCTTGGTTTTAAGCTTTGTTATAATACTCTATGTGTCTAGAGTAGCCCAGTGCTATTTATTGTTAAGGCAAGGCCCTTCTGGTACCTAGGTTTTAACAAGTTCTCTCCATTCTGGCTAGAATTGAATTCTAATATCTCCCTGCATTATGTGACCTCTACAATCTTCATTCTGCTCACAATTGCTCATCTTCATTCTGCTCACCTCTGACAGCCACAGTCTGCTAGGTCTCATGGCATCTTATTCTGCACTTCTGCAATTCAGGCCTAAGTCGAATACCTAAAGGAAACCCTCTCACAAACTCTAGTCTCTGTGCCATTGCTGGAAAATTGTCCCCAGGCAGAGAGATGGGAGAATGTGAGGCTCTCTTCATTAGTCTCCCTCTCTCAAGGTTCATATTCCCATACCACCTATTGTCTAGTTCCTGAAAATAGTGTCCTTAAATACTTTTTCTAGTTTTATTGTTGTTTATGGCAGAAGGGCAAGTCCATTGCCAATTACTCTGTCATGTTTGCAGGGTATGTTTGGTTATTATATTTTTCTAAATTTTAATATTCTTACTATATATATATATATATTGTTTGAGTAATCAGATGAAAAAATAAAGGC
>NW_011478288.1:0-723 GCF_000754665.1 Bison bison bison | reverse complement strand
ATACTGGAGTGGGTTGCCATTTCCTCCTTCAGGGGATCTTTCCAACCCAGGGATCAAACCTGCATCTCTTACATCTCCTGAATTGGCTGGTGGGTTATTTACCACTAGAGCCACCTGGGAAGCCCCCAGAAACTATGGGAGTTCTCACTAAATCTCCATATACATTTGTTGAGGGAGCCATTCATGGGATACTTGAGAATGGGAAGGAGCTGAAGAAAACATTCCATAAGGACCTATAATGTTTCAAGCACCTTATACATATTTTCTCTTTAAATCCTCATGACTATTTCTTAAGCACACAACCTTGTCATGGTGAAGGGGCTTGTGTAACTCAATGAAGCTATGAGACATGCTGTGCAGGGCCCCCAAAAAAGGATGGATCATAGTGGAGAGTTCTGACAAAATTCGATTCACTGGAGGAGAAAATAGCAACTCACTCCAGTATTTTTGCTGCAAGAATTGCATGAAATTTATGAAAAGGCAGAACAATATGACACTGGAAGATGAGCCCCCAGGTCAGAAAGTGTCAAATATATTACTGGGGAAGAGCTGAGAACTCCAGAAAGAATGAAGAGGCTGGCCAAAGCAGAAATGATGCTCAGTTGTGGATGTGTCTGATGGTAAAAGTAAAGTCTGATGCTATAAATAATAATATAGCATAGGAACTTAGAATGTTAGGGCCATTAATCAAGGTAAATTGGACATGGTCAAGTAGGAGATGGC
>NW_011478287.1:9553-10375 GCF_000754665.1 Bison bison bison | reverse complement strand
TGTAAAGAAACAAAGGAGAACAGTAGAATGGGAAAGAATAGAATCTCTTCAAGAAAATTAGAGATAGCAAAGGAACATTTCATATCAAGATGGGCACAATAAAGAACAGAAATAGTATGAACCTAACAGAAGCAGAAAATACAAAATACAGTGGCAAAAATACACAGAACTGTACAAAAAAGATCTTCACGACCTAGATAATCACAATGGTATGATCACTTACCCTCACCTATAGCCAGACATCCTGGAATGGAAAGTCAGTGGGTTGTAGGAAATATCAATATGAACAAAACCAGTGGAGGTGATGGAATTCCAGTGGAGCTATTTCAAATCCTAAAAGATGATGCTGTGGAAGTGTTGCATTCAATATGTCAGCAAATTTGGAAAACTCAGCAGTGGCCACAGGACTGGAATGGTCACCTTTTATTCCAATCCCAAAGAAAGGCAGTGCCATAGAATGCTACAACTGCCACACAACATCATTCACCTCACATGTAGTAAATAATGCTCAAACTTCTCCAAGCCAGTTCAATAATGTTTGAACTGTGAACTTCCAGGTGTTCTTGGTGATTTTAGAAAAGCCAGGGGAACCAGAGATCAAATTGCTAACATTTGTTGGATCATCAAAAAAGCAAGAGAGTTCCAGAAAGGAAAAAAAAAATCTATTTTGCTTTATTGACTATGCCAAAGCATTTGACTGTGTGGATCACAATAAACTGTGGAAAATTCTGAAAGAGATGGGAATACCAGACCACCTAACCTGACTCTTGAGAAAATATATGCAGGTCAGGAAGCAGCAGTTAGGGCTGGCGATGGAACAAC
>NW_011478287.1:3789-6651 GCF_000754665.1 Bison bison bison | reverse complement strand
CTTATTGCCAAATTCAGACTTAAATTGAAGAAAGTAGGGAAAACCACTAGACCATTCAGGTATGACCTAAAGCAAATCCCTTATGATTATACACTGGAAGTGAGAAATAGATTTAATGGACTAGATCTGATAGACAGAGTGCCTGATGAGCTATGGAATGAAGTCTGTCACATTGTACAGAAGACAGGGATCAAGACCATCCCCGGGAAAAGAAATGCAAAAAGCAAAATGGCTGTCTGGGGAGGCCTTATAAATAGCTGTGAAAAGAAGAGAAGAGAAAAGCCAAAAGTCCCCTAAAGTCAGGAACAAGACAAGGGTGCCCACTCTCACCACTAGTATTCAAAATAGTTTTGGAAGTCTTGCCCACAGCAATCAGAACAGAAAAAGAAATAAAAGGAGTCCAGATAGGAAAAGAAGAAGTAAAACACTCAGTCTTTGCAGATGACATGATCCTCTATATAGGAAATCCTAAAGACTCCACCAGAAAATTACTAGAGCTAATCAATAAATAGAGTAAATTGGCAGGATATAAAATCAACACACAGAAATCCCTTGCATTCCTATACAATGAGAAAATAGAAAGAGAAATTGAGAATCAATTCCATTCACCATTGCAACGAAAGAATAAAATACTTAGGAATATATCTACCTAAGGATACAAAACACCTATATATAGAAACCTATACAACACTGGTGAAAGAAATCAAAGAGGACACAAATAGATGGAGAAATAAAACCATATTCATGGATCTGAAGATTCAATATAGTGAAAATGAATATACTACCCAAAGCAATCTATAGATTCAATGCAATCCTTATAAAGCTACCAAGAGTGTTTTTCAGAGAACTAGAACAAATAATTTCACAATTTTATGGAAATACAAAAAACCTTGAATAGCCAAAGCAATATTGAGAAAGAATAATGGGACTGGAGGAATCAACTTTCCTGACTTCAGGCTGTACTACAAAGCCACAGTCATCAAGAAAGTATAGTACTGTCATAAAGACAGGAATGTAGATCAATGGAACAAAATAAAAAGCCCAGAGATAAGTCCACACACTGATGAACACCTTATCTTTGATAAAGTAGGCAAGAATACACAATGGAGAAAAAACAATCTCTTTAACAAGTGGTGCTGGGAAAACTGGTCAACTACTTGTAAAAGAATGAAACTAGAACACTTTATAACACCATAGAAAAATAAACTAAAAAATTTATTAAAGATCTAAATGTAAGGCTAGAAACTATAAAATTCCTAGAGGAAACCATAGGCAAAACAATCTCCGACATAAATCACAGCAGGACACTCTATGACCCGCCTCCCAGAAATAAAAGCAAAAATAAACAAATGGTATCTAATTAAACTTAAAAGCTTTTGCACAACAAAGGAAACTATACGCAGGTGAAAAGACATCCTTCAGAATGGGAGAAAATAATAGCAAATGATGCAACTGTCAAAAAAATTTATCTCAAAAATACACAAGCAACTCCTACAGCTCCATTGCAGAAAAACTAAACGACCAAAGCAAAAAATAGGCAAAATAACTAAACAGACATCTCTGCAAAGAAGACATACAGATGGCTAAGAAACACATGAAAATATGCTCAACAACACTAATTATCAGAGAAATGTAAATCAAAACCACAATGAGGTACCGTTTCACACCAATCAGAATGGTTGCTATCCAAAAGTCTACAAACGATACATGGTGGAGAGGGTGTGGAGAAAAGGGAACCCTCTTACACTGTTGTTGGGAATGCAAACTAGTACAGCCATTCTTGAGAACAGTACGGAAGTCCCTTTAAAAACTGGAAATAGAAATGCCATATGACACAGCAGTCCCACTCCTGGGCATAAACACGGAGGAAACCAGAATTGAAAGAGACATATGTACCCCAGTGTTCATCACAGCACTGTTTACAATAGCCAGGACATGGAAGCAATCTAGATGTCCGTCAACAGATGAATGGATAAGAAAGTTGTGGTACATATACTCAATAGAGTATTGCTGCTGCTGCTGCTGCTAAGTAGCTCCAGTCGTGTCTGACTCTGCAACCCCATAGATGGCAGCCCACCAGGCTCCTGCGTCCACGGGATTCTCCAGGCAAGAGTACTGGAGTGGGTTACCATTTCCTTCTCCAATGCACGAAAGTGAAAAGTCAAAGTGAAGTCGCTCAGTCGTGTCCAACTCTTAGCGACCCCATGGACTGCAGCCTACCAGACTCCTCTGTCTGTGGGATTTTCCAGGCAGGAGTACTGGAGTGAGGTGCCATTGACAAAACCGGAACGGCTTCAATGCAGAAACCAAGGGGTTTCCAATGCCCATGGATAAAGACTTGCCCAGGCAAATACTAGAGGACATGTACATAATTTCAAGAAGTGAGCTGCAAATGCAAGAGAGTTTGGGTCGTGTTAATGTGCACCTTAAAAACAGAAGTTTCATAAACATTTTTGAAAAACATCTGCTTCTCTTTTCCAGGTACTTGCAACCTCAAATAAAGCAGCACAGGAAGAGTTGGCAGGCGGCTGAGTTTTCTCTGAAAGGATACCTGGATCAGAAAGTCTTGGTTCTACCCTATCTGACAGGGGTCTCTGCAAACCTGTATACAGGGACTCTGTGAGAGGGCTGCCAGGACACACAGGTGAGCAAGGAAGGCCGATGGAGACAGTCATGAAGCCTAGTAGCAAAACCTGGGTAATCTTTTCCTTGATTTCCTGTGCTTACTTAGCCATTAAAAAGAATGTATTTGAATCAATTCTAATGCAGTGGATGAAACTGGAGCCTATTATATAGAGTGAAGTAAGCCAAAAAGAAAAACACCAATAGAGTATATTAATGCACATTATGGAATTTAGAAAG
>NW_011478287.1:0-1763 GCF_000754665.1 Bison bison bison | reverse complement strand
GTTTCAACGTAGAAGGATAACAGAAGACAGGAGATGAGATGGTTGAATAGCATCATGGACTCAATGCATATGAGTTTGAATACCTTGGTGAGTTGGTGATGCATAGGGAGGCCTGGCATGCTGCAGTCCATGGGGTCACAAAGATTTGGCCATGACTGAGCCACTGGAATGAACTGAACCGAACCGAGCATGGCCTTACCCATCAGAACAAGAACCAGTTTCTCTTTCATTCAATCTGTCCCACCAGGAAGATTCCACAAGCCTCATCCTTATCCATTAGAGGGCAGACAGAATGAAAACCATAATCTCAGAAAGCTTACCAAACTATTCACATGGGACACAGCCTTGTCTAACTCAATGAAACTATGATCCATGCTGGGTAGGGCCACTCAAGATGGACGGGTCATGTTGAAGAGTCTGACAAAACGTGGTTCCTGGAGAAGGGAATGGAAAACCTCTTCAGTATTCCTGTTGAGAACTCCATAAGCAGCATGTAAAGGCATAATATAGCATACTGAAAGACGAATTCCAAGGTTGGCAGATTCCCAATATGCTACAGGAGATCAGTGGACAAGGAACTCCAAAAAGAATGAATCGATGGAGCCAAAGCAAAAACAGCACCCAGTTGTGGATGTGACTAGTGATGGGAGAAAAGCCTAATGCTGTAAAGAGCAAGACTGCATAGGAACCTGAAAGGTTAAGTCTATGAATCAAGATAAGTCAGAAGGGGTCAAACAGGAGGTGTCAAGAGTGAACATCGACATTTTAGGAATCAGTGAACTAAAATGGACTGGAATGAATGAATTTAACTCAGATGATCATTATGTCTACTACTGTGAGCAAGAACCCCTCAGAAGAAATGGAGTATCCATCATAGTCAACAAAATAGTCCAAAATGTAGTATTTGGTGGCAATCTGAAAAACGACAGAATGATCTCTATTTGTTTCCATGGGAATCCATCCAATAACATAGTAATCTAATCTGTGCCCTGACCAGTCACTGAAGTAGCTGAAATGGAACAATTTTATGAAGATCTACAAGACCTTCTAGAACTTACACATACAAAAGATGACCTTTCCATCATAGGGGAACAGAATGCAAATTAGGAAGACAAGAGATACCTGCAGTAACAGGTAAGTTTGGCCTTGGAGTACAAAACGAGGTCTTCCAAAGGCTAACACTAATTTGCTAAAGGACACAGTGCTCATAGCAAGCACACATGGACATCACCAGATGGTCAAACTGAAATCAGATTGATTGTTTTCTTCACAGTCAAAGATAGAGAAGCTCTAATAGAGTCAGAAAAAATAAGACTAGGAGCTGAGTGTGGCTCAGATCATCAACTCCTTATTGCCAAATTCAGAGTTATATTGAAGGAAGTACGGAAAACCACTAGACCATACAGATATGTCATAAATCAAATCCCTTGTGATTACACAGGGAAAGTGACAAACAGATTCAAGGGATTAGATCTGATACAGAGAATGCCTGCTGAACTATGGACAGAGGTTTGTGACATTGCACAATAGGCAGTGATCAAGACCATCCTCGAGAAAAAGAAATTCAAAAAGGCAAAACTTATTGTTTAAGATGCCTTACAAATATCTGGGAAAAGAAAAGAAGGTAAACCAAAGGAGAAAAACAAAAATATAGCAATTTGAATGCAAAGCTTCAAAAAATAGGAAGGAGTGTTAAGAAAGCCTTCAGTGTTAAGAAAGCCTTCTTCAGTGATCAATGGACAAAAATAGAGGAAAATAATGGA
>NW_011478286.1:10074-10685 GCF_000754665.1 Bison bison bison | reverse complement strand
AATGTTGAGTTTTAAGCCAGCTTTTTCACTCTCCTCTTTCACTTTCAACAAGAGGCTCTTTAGTTCTTCGTTTTCTGCCATAAGGGTGGTGTCATCTGCATATCTGAGGTTATTGATATTTCTGGCAGTCTTGATTCCAGCTTGTGCTTCATCCAGGCTGGCACTTCGCATAATGTACCCTGCATATAAGTTAAATAAACAGGGTGACAATATACATCCCTGCTGTACTCTTTTCCCAATTTTAAACCAGTCCATTGTCCCATGTCCAGTTCTTGTATTTTGCTTCTTGACCTGCATACAGATTTCTCAGGAGGCAGGTAAAGTGGTCTGGTATTCCCATTCTTTAAGGATTTTCCACAGTTTGTTATGATCCACACAGTCAAAGACTTTGGCGTAGTCAATAAAGCAGTATTAAAATCCTGAGCCATCCGATAGGATGAAGTGAGGAGACAGCTTTGCTTCTGTGATACTCCTAGACAGTATGCAGAACCTGAATCTAACCACAGGAAATGTCAGAGGAAGTCCAACTAAGGGACAGTCTATAAAACTCCTGGCTTATAATCTTCAAAAGTGTCAGTGTCATGTATGTCAAGGGAAGATTGAAGAACTGT
>NW_011478286.1:4637-6215 GCF_000754665.1 Bison bison bison | reverse complement strand
GGGGTGGGACTTTGAAGTCTGTTTTCGGAGCGTCCCTCGGAGGCAGGGTTTATACCCCTTAGATACTGGGTTTAGGGGGATGTTTGGGGCGACCCTTAGGATCCGTGTATGAATACTCTTGTCCATGAGGTAGGATTTGGTGTGCTTCCCAAGGGGAGAGGCAAAGTTTGAGGTTCCTGAACTCAAGGCGGAATTTGGGGAGGGCTTGATTCAGGAAGGGTCCTGGTGACGGTGGGAACAGGCGGGACCGACGTGGCATGTGGAGGTATCTAATGGCCTTTGTGACCTCTGCTTCTATTATGATGTCTCACCGCGCTTGGGTATTAAAGGCTGAGAGACCGGACACATTGGGGCCCACATGTTGTTTTAGGAAGAGGAGCCCCCAGCCCAGGCTGTAGAAGGGACGCTGGAGCCCAGCGTGCTAGGCTCTTCCGAGGGGACAGAGTGTCACCGGCTTTCCTTTGCCATGGCTTTATTCGCTATGCATGAGGAGATGAGCTGTTGAAGAAGACCGTTTTGGCCCTTTTCACACCTGGTTCGTTGGAAGTATCAGCTTGTGAATTATTCACAAGGGAGCGGTTCATTGTGCTTAAGGGGCGTGCTGAAAGGGGCGCCTTGCAGTCTGCCGGGAAAATTTAGATCACTGATAAAGCGTGAAAAGGTGAGTAGCGGCCGGAGTTTTCTGTGGCTTGTCTAGGGGCATTGTGCATAATTCATGAGGGGCGTAGCTTTTAGGGCTTCATCGGCACGATCCGCTCTTAGCTTTTCCTTAAGAGGTTTCAGGATTTAAAAGTTTTGCGTCTCACGAAGGGATGAGGCCTGGCGCATTGTTCATTCTTTGCTGCCCGATAATCCCAGATTATCAACAAAGACTCTAGATTCAAGTTACATCGATCCTTGCCAGCTGTGTGATCTTTGGCAGATCTGTGAACTTGAAAAAATGAGTCTGAGCATAATGGTGATCAGGTTAGTTTGCACTCATTTAGCAGCTTTATTAGACCATTTAATCCCCACAACAACCCTGGGAGGTAGGTTATTATCGTCCCACTTTATAGATGAGGAAACTGGGACACCAGGAGGCTAAGTAATTTGCCTAAGGTTACTCACAGTTAGCGAGTGGCTGAGCCAGGATTGAAATCCAGTTAGTCTAGTTCGAGAGTCTGTAGTCTTAAATACCATAATGTCTCTTTCCCACCCACCCAATTCACTGGTACTTCTACTACTACTACTGTTAGTCATATAGCACCAGGTGGCCAGGCACTGTTCTGAGCCCTTTCTACATGTTTATTCATTTAAACTTCATCACAAGGTAGGTTACTATTGTTCTCATTTTATGGGTGGGGATACAGTGGCCCAGAGAAGTGTCTGGTCCCAGGTCACAAAGCTAGTCATCGATGGGTGGAAGTGATTTTTGTGAGGATTTGAGAACTCAGGAGGTCTCTTTGACCTGAGACCTGAAGGAACTGATTCCCTGCTCTGCATTCCTGAGACAAGTGGCACAACGCATGGAAAGGACTCACCAAAGGAACCACCACATAGCAGGCGATCGGTTAATGTGATCTATTATTATTAAATAGA
>NW_011478286.1:0-772 GCF_000754665.1 Bison bison bison | reverse complement strand
GGAGATAACTAAGTAATAGAGGTCTCTCTGGAGGTATCTGGGGAGGAGCTTAAGTCGCTGAGTTCTGACCACAGACTGACTTTTTTAACCTCCCTAGCAGCCCCTTGAGGGTATTTCCATTTGTCTTTGCTTTGCGGGGGGAAAAAAAAATGGGGCTCAAAGGAAATGAGCTCCCTACTCTGTCTCAGGAAGTCAGTCATAGAAAATGGAATTTGCCGTGGTCTCCCAGCTAATTCACCAAGCTTCTACCTGGGTTGGTTCTTGGTATTCCCAGCAGTTCAGCTGGGTGCCTTGGACTGTAGCCAGCCTCCTGCCTCCTGGGTACCCCTCCCTCACCTCTCATCTGTCAGCCATGTGGACTGTGCCCCAAGCTGGGTCCTGACTCTGTTCCCCCAGGAGGCATTTGGCAAACAGTCTAGCACCAGCTGCATGATGCTGGGCAAGTGACTGGAGTTTTCTGAGCCCTTGTTTTCTTATTTGTTGCATAGGTATAAGGTTATTTGGTTTGTGAGCATTGTTAGAACTAGACAAAGCCCCTTACCCAGAGATTGATGGGCAGTAAGCTCCTAGTAGATCTTAGGGTGCTCTTGTCGTCTTGCTTACTGCTAGCATGTGACAAGTGCCAAAGTGGCCTCAGGTACAGTGGGGGTACTTGGTGTGATTGGGTGTCAGAAAAGGCTCAGTGTAGGAGAACAGAGGCTTAGAGGTGCATTGGTGGTGAGGGGAAATGATTCAGAGTCCTGTCATCTCCAGCCTCTGGGTCCAGTCACCC
>NW_011478285.1:4577-5239 GCF_000754665.1 Bison bison bison | reverse complement strand
GGGATGATCCAGAAGGATGGGATGGGGAGGGAGGTGGGAGGGAGGTTCAGGATGGGAACACATGTACACCTGTGGTGGATTCATGTCAATGTATGACAAAACCACTGCAATATTGTAAAGTAATTAGCCTCCAATTAAAATAAATAAATTTATATTAAAAAATAAAAATTAATAAATAAATATATTTTCATAATGAAAATTCCAGGCCCAGATGAGTCACTGGTAAATTCTGTCAAGTATTCAAAGAGAAAATAGATTCAATCCTATATTAATTCTTTTAGAAAATAAAAAAGAGAGGTCACTTCCAAAATTATTATTATTATTTTTTTATTTCAGAATTAGACAGAGGCCAAAACCAGATGAAGCCATTACAAGAAAAACACAATTACAGACAAATGATTGTCATGGAAATAAACACAAAAAGTAACAAAATATGAAATTTCAAAAATATATGAAATAATACAACAGAAATAAATTAGGTTTATTTTATTAAGAATACAAAGTTGATTTATCATCTAAAAACTAGTTGTTATGAGTGCATGGTAAGTCGTTTCACTGCTGTCCAACTTTTGCTACCCTGTGGACCATAGCCAGGCAGGTTCCTCTGTCCATGGGATTCTCCAGGCAAGAATATTGGAGGGGGTTGCAGTGCCTTCCTCCAG
>NW_011478285.1:0-1082 GCF_000754665.1 Bison bison bison | reverse complement strand
CTTTCACATTCCCTCCCAAACTTCCATTAATATAGCACAGAGGTAATCGTTTATAAGATTGCTTCTGTATATTTCTAGAAACTTTCTGTACATAAACATGTATAGATTTGTGCTACTTTAGGAACAACATATCTAATTCTTTGTTAGGGCTGAGAGTTGTGTCTTGTTTCAAGCATATAAATTAATTTGCTTGACCTGATCTAAGAGAATTATAAGAGTTTTATATACTTCCTGTATTTAGTAAATTCCACCATAATTATGCAACATGGCCATGTCTTTGATAGAACATGACCTCTTTCTTTGAGGAATCTTATTTCTGCAGATGCATAAAAGCTTATATTAGAAAAAGGATTAGTTAACAATTAATTCTGGTTATTTGAGGAGAGTGTTATGGGTTAGAATGGGGAATTATGAAATTTGACTCATTGATGACAACCCCATTCCATAGTGCAGCAGATCACAGAACATTTCATCTGGTCCCCTTGGGCCCTCTAGGAAAATTTGAGCTTCCTAACCAATGGGAAGCAGTTCCAAACTTTGGTCTACTTTGTGCCAGCTGTCTTTGAGAATGCCAAGACTTAACTGCAAAGTATCTATTCCACATTTGCCACTCATCCTGCCACTTTCTAAGTTCAAATTCTTTTACTAATCATTATTAATAATAAGTATTATTACAGAAAACTTGAGAGGTTAATTAATATGCTGAAAGTTACACAGTAATGTTAATAGCAAGTGCCAGGATTTGAACTTAGTGTCAGATTCCAAAGGCAATTCTTTTCTACTATACCACAGTCTGGACTTCCTTGGTGGTTCAGTGGTAAAGAATATATCTGCTAGTGCAGGAAATGCACATTCAATTCCTGTGTTGGAAAGATTGCCTGGAGAAGGAAATGACAACCCAACCCACTCCAGCATTCTTGCCTGGGAAATCCCATGGAGAGAGGACCCGGGTGGGCTATGGTTCATGGGGTCACAAAAGAGTCAGACATTATGTAGTGGCTAAACAACAATAACAACTGCCTTATACTTTCTGATGCTTATATAATATTTAGCATATTGGTTTTTTTTTACATATTGTATTC
>NW_011478284.1:12723-14793 GCF_000754665.1 Bison bison bison | reverse complement strand
TTTTTTTTTTTTTTTTTTTTAATTACTGGCATTTACCTGTATTTGCTTTGTGGTTCCAGAGTGTAGTGAAAAATAAAAGTTTAATGAATTAGTCTCCATGCTTAAGTACTATTTTATTCCACAAACATTTATTAAATATCTGCCATGCTGTAAGCACAGTGCTTCATGCTGGAAATATAAGGGTGAGGAAGAGCCAGTTGAGCCTCAGGGCTTAAGGGGGAGGGTCTGTGAAAGTAAACCAACAATTATATTATTGTTGTGGCAAGTGGTATAATAGGGGTAAGCTCAGAGATCTATGAGAGTTTGCAGGAGTAACTCCCAACTAAACTGCAAGTTGTGGGAGGGGACAGTGAAGGGGCAGGGGTGTCACACAAATGGAGGAGTGGTCAGAGGTGGTGGCAGGGGAGGATGCGGTGGTATGCAGGGCTAGGGACAAGTTAACCTTTAGTGACTTCTAAAGACCCGAGGTTGGGAAGAGGGAGGGAAGGAGGGCTAGTCCATGAAGTCAGGGGCAGTATGTAAAATTGCTTCGTGGGATTTACATGAAGCTCAGGAAGACAATGTTGAGTTCAAGTTAAGAGCAGAGTGAGAGAAATAAGCCTGTGGCAGAGATAACAAAGTTTCAGATTCTCAGAGAGTGGGTCTTAGAAATCAACAATGATTCTCCTGAAGGCAGCTAGTCCTGGATCTCCGTCAGACCTAACAGTTCACGTGGAGGAACTCTGAATGGCAACCTCAGCTGCGCTGTTTATTTCTGCACTCAGCCGTTAAGGTGAGTGTTAGTATTTTGGTTCTCTTCATCCAGATCCGGGGTCTCACAGCTTTTAACCCTGATTGCAGCTCTCCCCTAGAGAGCTGGCAGCAGCAGCTAACAATTCCTGTAAGGGAGCCCTGGCTTAGTAGTATATTATACCTAAAGTCACCTCTAATGCAAGGTTTCGGGGGAAGAAGGGGGCTGCCTATCAGTGGTGTAGGTTTTATGCTTCGTCTCCTCCTGGCATCCATAAGCTTTCTGCCCTTTCATCCATTTAATCACTAGAGGCTACCCTCAACTGCCACCTTCTATCAGATGGAAGAGAGGACTTTCCTCACATTTTCGTCAGTCTCAAGAAGAGAACAACACAATCGTCTAAAGTGGGAGAGGGCACAGGAAGAGGGGAGATACACTCTTTCGGTCCCAAGTCCAGCAGCAGTGCCGAAGGCAAACGAGCTGCCGGCTTGGGGAAGTCACTGCGCAGGCGCACTCCACGGTTGCCTGGGCGATAGCGCCCCAACTCGTCTCAGAGATCTCCCCTATCGTTGCATTCCCAGGAAAACTAAAGGCTAAGGGCGGAATTTCCAGGGACAAGAAAATGTGTAACTGGAGAACTAAAGGGGTTCTTTAAAATAGGATGGAGGTGGAGTTGTGAGGCAGGAGAATATTCAACTAAAAATCTGGGACCTTGAAATAGTGTACGACTTCCAAGCTAAACCGAAAGCCTCTCATTATTCAGCCTCCTCGGACCCTTAGTCTGTACATGCTTGTGAGGTGGGGGAAGGGGGGAAAGCTGATAAGTCCCAAGTTTTTCTTGCTCTGATTTTTGGGGGGAATTGTTAAACTCCTGGATCCTCAAATACATCAGTTCTTCTGGGGGCAACAGTAGAGAGAAACCTGCCAAGGGGAAGGTGTAGAATCTGGACCAACCATAATGTAAAGCTGCCAACTTTTTTAATACTAAATTTATGCCAGACATTGTGCTGGGTTCTTCATCTTCTTTAGCTCCAATCTCACCACCAGTTCTCCAATAAGCATTTTAATAGTCCCATTTGATACCATGGGAAACAGGCTTAGGTAAGGTGCCCAAGGTCACACAGCCAGTCAATGAGAGCTGGGATTAGAGGCTGCCTTTGGCTACAATGCATACTGTTTAGAGTGCATAGCATCACAGTCCTTTGCTATGTCCTTACTCAAATTTACAGCTATATGCCAGGCTGGGAGGGGCTTAAGACAACAGCTCTCCAAAGGAAGATGAAAGTGAGGCTGAAATTTCTCCAGGCTCTTCTTTGTTCAATCACTCAGGCTCCATGAGA
>NW_011478284.1:8721-10566 GCF_000754665.1 Bison bison bison | reverse complement strand
AGGAAATGGCAACCCACTCCAGTGTTTTTGCCTGGAGGATCCCAGGGACGGGGGAGCCTGGTGGGCTGCTGTCTATGGGGTCCCACAGAGTCGGACATGACTGAAGTGACTTAGCATAGCATAGCATAGTTGCATTGGTAATATATTCTTTACAGACACCTATCCATAAGACACTTTTTAGGAGCTTGTGTGTAGTCTCTAAGTAGGCCTCAGTGACCTATGGATAACCATCTGTTTTATATACCACTCTGGGAGTCCCAAATAGTGAGCATGACTTCTCATATAAAGTGGCAGGATTAGAAAGGGATTTGGGAGCTGAAGCCTAAAATCTGAACAGCCTATCCCAAGCTGCCTTTCTCCTGAAAGCACTTGCTTTGGCATGGGCTGGCCAGGGTAGGGCATCTGTTTTCTGAGTGTCCACTTTCTAGAAATATAGAAACAATGAGGATGTAGAAAAGAAGGACACAAGAATATCATTGCTTCTGAAGCTGCCCTCTGTTCTGAAGCCTCAGCCACACCTCAGAAAAGCTTCCTTGCTGGTAAGGGCTGAAGGCTACAGGGTACCCTGGAATGGGCCCAGTCTGAATTGCTCTCCTTCTGCAATACAAAGAGGATTGCCGTCCTAGAAGAAGATGTTCATTATTCCAGTGAGGCAGACCACCCTGAGAGCCAGCTGTGGAGGCCAGGTATGGAAAACTGGATGCACACATGACTGCTCTCCTTTCTCTGGATTGGAGGCAGGGTGGGGGAGAGTATAAGGACTGGGATGGAGGAAGTAAATAGGGGGAGCTTTGGCACAACTGTTAACCATTTATATGACGTTTCTTCACACATATATGGCTGTGGACATCCTCATAGTTCCTAACAGGGACATGCTGAGTGAAGAGAAGTTGATCACTAGATCTGACAGGGAACAAACTGGCCCCTGAGGTCAATGGAAGCACCAAAGTATATTGTATAGACGAACTCCATTGCTAATCCTGGAGAAGGCAATGGCAACCCACTCCAGTACTCTTGCCTGTAAAATCCCATGGACGGAGGAGCCTGGTGGGCTGCAGTCCCTGGGATTGCTAAGAGTAGGACACAACTGAGCGGCTTCACTTCCACTTTTCACTTTCATGCATTGGAGAAGGAAATGGCAACCCACTCCAGTGTTCTTACCTGGAGAATCCCAGGGACGGGGAGCCTGGTGGGCTGCCATCTATGGGGTCGCACAGAGTCGGACACGACTGAAGTGACTTAGCAGCGGCAGCAGCATTGCTAATCCTACCAACAAGGAGTCAGGCCCAGCTCAGCTCAATCCTCAGGTACTTCTACTTAAGACTGTCTTGGCCCCTGAGACTCACCTATACTGGAGGAGCACCTGGCTTGTCCAAAACTCACCCACCTGGTTTAGTTTAACAAGCAATTGCTGAATGCCTGATATATGTGTAACATATGCTGGACTTGTTATATTAGACATTAAGACACAGGGGTGATTAAGATAAGGCTCCTACCTTATCTGTGTTCCAACTATTTGATCAATCTAATAAGATTTTTATTTCAATGTGTACCTTTTTCATTTCTAGAATTTCTAATTGTTCTTTCTCAAACATACCTTAAATTTTAAATTAAATTTTAAAAATAAATTCCAGTCCTCTTTTCATCTCTTTAAACATTTTAAGCAATCTTATTTTTATCAGTTGTCTATTATTGCTTATTTCTTTAGTTGTAAATTCTGCCTTTTTTTGGGTCTGCTCAGTATCTAATGGTGGTGAGTTTTTGTATGGGCATTATAACTTGTATCTGTATGCTAATCTTTAGCTGACATTATCTTCTTAGAAGCTCTCTAAGGCTGGCTCTGCT
>NW_011478284.1:3634-6116 GCF_000754665.1 Bison bison bison | reverse complement strand
AGGGTTGGGTTGAGGAGACAATCTCTGATGCTGTGGGTGGGAGCATACACATGAACAGCCCCTTTGTGAAGCGTCTTTTGGCAACAAATAACACTTTTGAAGATTTTCTCAGGAAATAATCCAGCAGAGAAGCATAGATCTAGCTATATGGATAATATAGAAATATTGATGGTTCATGATAAAAGTTGAAATGATTTTAAAACCAAAAATTAGTTACAGAAAATAGGATTTGTTAATTAATCTGAATGAAATTCTGTCACTGAATAGGAAGTATCAGAAAAATATTTAAATGCACATAAAGTCTGAAAATTTATCATTTTGTAATAAAAAGCAAATATTTGGCATGATTATATTTCTGTAGAAATAAACATATCTACACAAAATTTATACAATGCAAATGAATGTTCTCAAATTAAACTTTGATCATATCTCTGTGTTACATGTAATTCTGGTGACTTTCTAACCTTCTTATCCTGATTTTTATTTGTCTACAACAAAGTACTGTCTCTTGTGTAATAATATTTTTAAAGCCTGTATAAAACAATAAGGATCAGGTAATTTTAATTAATGAAATGAGCACAGACCCAGTGTAATTAATGATACCCAATGGAAGCATTCACTTGAACACTGTGTCACATTACCCATGAGACCCTATATTGGAGCAACATCAATGAAAGCCATTTGGCAGCATTTCATTCAAAGCTCTGAAAGACACAGGCACTTTCAAAGTGCCATTTAACCTTGAGAAATCTTTGCTCATAAGTAATTCTGAATATCAGCATAAATGTAAATACAAAGGTGTTCTACTAACTACCACCTATTCAAATTAGGAAACCTTGAAAACTCAACACTGATGGAGAGGGTTGAGAAAGTATGAATCAGTCATGGGAATTTAATGTATTATAAGCACTGCAAATTATGTCATGGAAGAATTTTTAAAGACATGGAAAATTGAAAACTAGGGATTTAAAACATTTTAAAATAATTATTGAAACACAGGAAGTTGCAAAGCTGGTACAAAGAGATTCTGTATACTTTTCACCCAATATTTCCCAGTGATTATTACTTAAATATATATTATATGATACCAAAACCAGGAAACTGACATGGATATAAATGTTTAGTTCTATATCATTTTATCACATGTAACCACAACCACACACAAGATATAAAACTATTCCATCCCAACAAACATTTCCTTCTTGCTACCCCTTTATAGTCAACACCCAGACTGATTTTTCACCAGAAACCTTGCAGGCCAGAAGGGAATGGCAGGATTTAAAGTGATGAAAGGGAAAAATCTAAAACCAAGATTACTCTAACCAACAAGGATCTCATTCAGATTTGAAGGAGAAATCAAAAGCTTTACAGAAAAGCAAAAGTTAAGATGATTCAGCACAACCAAACTACCTCTACAACAAATGCCAAAGGAACTTCTCTAGACAGGAAACGCAAAAAGAAAAGGCCTACAAAAACAAACCCCAAACAATAAGGTACATGCTAACAGGACCATACATGTCAATAATTACCTTAAATGTAAATGTATTAAATGCTCCAAGGAAAAGACACAGATTGACTGAATGGATATAAAAACAATACCCCTATACATGCTGTCTTGAAGAGACCATCAGACTTAGGAACACAGATAGACAAAGTGAGGGGCTGGAAAAAGATATTCCATGCAAATGGAAGCAAAAAAGAAAGCAGGAGTAGCAATACTCATATCAGATGAAATAGACTTTAAAATAAAGAGTTAAAGAAGACAAAGAAGGACACTACATAATGACCAAGGGATTAATCCAAGAGGAAGATATAGCAATTATAAATATATACACACCCAACAAAAGAACACCTCAATACATTAGGCAAATGCTAACAACTTTTAAAAGGGAAATAACAGCAACACGATAATAGTGGGGATTCTAATAGCACACTGACACCAAAAGACAGACTATCCAGACAGAAAATCAATAAGGAAACACTACCTATAAAAGGTACATTGGACCAGTTGGACCTAATTGATATCTACAGGACATTTCATCCAAAAACAATAGATTTCACTCTTTTCTCAGGTTTACATGGAACATTCACCAGGATAGATCACATCTTGGGCCACAAATCAAGACTTGGTAAATTTTGAAAAAATGAAAACATTTCAAGCATTGTTTCTGACCACAAGGCTACAAGATTAGATATCAACTACAGGAAAAAGAATACAAAAACCTCAAACATATTGAAGTTAAATGATACATTTCAGAATAACCAATATATTTCTAAAAATCAAAAAGGAAATAAAATATGCCTAGAGACAAATAAAAATGAAAACAGAACTACCCAAAACCTTTGGGATGTAATAAAACCAGTGCTGAGAAGTTTATAACAATATAAGTTTACATCGAGAAACAAGAGAGATATCAAATAAACAACTTAACCTTACACTTAAATTGACTAGATTAAAGAAGAACAACAACTACTACTACTA
>NW_011478284.1:0-520 GCF_000754665.1 Bison bison bison | reverse complement strand
GGTGGGAATGCAAACTGGTACAGCCACTGTGGAGAACAGGGTGGAGATTCCTTTAAAAAAACTTGGAATAGAACTGTCATGTGACTCACCAGTTCCACTGCTGGGCATATACCCTGAGGAAACCAGAATTGAAAGAGACACATGCACCCCCAATGTTCATTGCATCACTGTTTACAATAGCTAGGACATGGAAGCAACCTAATTGTCTACCACCAGATGAATGGATAAGGAAGTAGTGGTACATAAACACAATGGAATATAACTCAGCTACAAAAAGGAACGCATTTGAGTCAGTTCTAATAAGGTGGATGAACCTACAGCCCATTATACAGAGTGAAGTAAGTCAGAAAGCGAAAAACAAATACTGTATATTAACACATTCAGTGTTAGACCATTCAGGTATGACCTAAATCAAATCCCTTATGATTATACAGAGGAAGTGAGAAATAGATTTAAGGGACTAGATATGATAGATGGAGTGCCTGATGAGCTATGGAATGAGGTTCAGGACACTGTACAG
>NW_011478283.1:14004-15073 GCF_000754665.1 Bison bison bison | reverse complement strand
CTTTAACAAAGAACACCACTGACTGCTATCTTGCCAAATCCAATGGACATTCCTTTTGGCCTTACATAATTGTCCTTCACATTGCATTTGATACTATTTATCACTTTGTTCTTGAATGTCTCTATATTTCTTTGGCTGCTGGAGCACCGCCTTCCTGATTCTCCTACTGCCCTATTTCTTCTTGCTCCTTCTCTCAAACTTCCCAGTATACCCTTCCCATGTTAACATCCAATACAATCACACTTAGTGCAATGATCAAAATCAGGAAATTAACATTGCTACAACAGTGTTAACTAATCTAGAACCCTTATTTCAATTTCACCCATTGTCTCATTAATGTCCTTCCTGGACCATGACTAGTTCCAGGAATGCATATTGCATTTCCCGAACTCTCCTTCATTCTGGAACAGTTCCCCAGTCTCTGTGGTCTTGACATTTTTGAAGGGCACTGGTGAGTTACTCTGAACAATGTCCCTCGATTTGGGTTCGTCCAATGGTATGACATCATTAGATTTCAGGCAGTCCACTTTGGGTCAGAAAGCCAACAGTTGTGATGCTGTGTTCCTCACAGCGCTTCACCTTAGGTGGCGCATGTTACCCATCTGTCCCATTATGGATGTTCACTTGGATTACTTAGTTAAGGCAGTGTCTGCTAGGTTTCTTCACTATAAAGACACTATTTTCCCCTTTGTAACTAATAAAGATTATGAGGAATGGTACTTTAAGACTATGTAAAAAATACTGTTTCTCATCAAACTTTCACCAATTTTAGCATTCTTGCCGGAAAGAATCACTGGGATGTTTATCAAATGTTGATTTTTCCTATTAACATAATTCCTTTTTAGTTTATTAGCTTGAATTCTATTACAATGAAGAGCTTTCCTTTCTCCCTATTCATTATTTATTAAGTTATTTATATCATCATAGACTCAGAGACTCCAATTTTATCTTATACATAATGATCCACTAGTAGCATGACTTTGTTACCCAAATTGCCCAAGATTTGGCCATTGGGAGGCCCTCTATGTTGGCTCCTATATCTTGATGTTTCCCCACCATCCTTTGAGCA
>NW_011478283.1:8300-11023 GCF_000754665.1 Bison bison bison | reverse complement strand
ATTTGTAACCCTCAGTTTAGCAGGTGGCGTCAATGCCCTTGAAATGAACACATTTGCTCAAAAATCACTATCAGTGGACTTCCAACTGAAACAATATTTCTAAAACAAAAAGCATAAATTCCTCAGACTGATACGTTATTTCCATTATCTGAGGGAGGAACAGAAACAGGAGAGTGAGAGTTGTGGGCAAGGATACAGAGCCCCGGACTAATCTCCTGCAGGAGTCCTGCCTTCAAGCCCGGATGACAAGATTTTGTATTCTGGTATCCCTGGCTACCTGGGAAGATGGGGAGTGGACCCTCTCAAGCTCCTATCAGTCAAGCGCAAGAAACCAGAGGTCCCTGTGGAAGGTACACTTGGAGCTAATGTGGGATGGGGGCATAGCTAGTAAGGGGCCTGGCAGGGCACTGCCAGCTCAGAGCCATAGGCTACACAAAATAGCTACCAGTGGAAATGAAGTATCATGGGATTTTCCTTGGAAACACCTTCCTAATATAGGAAACTAGTTTGAAGGAATATTATCAGTATAACTAAAAATAATGCTAAAAATGACTTTGTTACTATATAATTAAGACTATGCCTAATTTCCACCATTTACTAGAAGCAGCTGCTTTTTAAATAACTCATTTTCACCAGTAGCTATTGCAAAATAATTTAATGTTTGGCTGAATCCAGGTAAGATTCTGTAATTTTCGTGAACATATAGAAATGTTTCCACTCAACTTTGTGTGTGAACTTTTAAAGGTATAGTATCTGACAGACGTTTGTGATAATTATTTAGCAATTGTATTTTGCCTCTATTATTTTAATTGTACCTCCTAATATTCTTAAGTATCTTTGGGGAGTTTAAATTGGCATTAAACTAGATGAATAAGCACTTGATTTTATATATCTACCAGAATTGCCTGTAACATATACCTATATAACACATAATATAGGGGTACTTACATATGTAAGTGAATTTTGACCTTTAAGATGATTTCAAACAAAACCCCAAGAACTTGTGTTTGCTTCTTCCTCCTCAAATCTGGGGAAATTCAGATAATAGCAAACACTTAAATAGCACTTACCATTGGAGAAATTTAAACACTGGAGGGGTTCAATAATATTATTGTGATTATATTTTTTAAAGTCTTCATGCTATATATATATATATATATATATATGAAATAATGGGATTTGATTCAAAATAAACCATGGTGTGTGGGAGAGGAATAGGTAGGGGTGTATATGAAACAAGATTGGAAATTAGTAATTGTTGTATCTGGCTACTGTGTTCACAATAAAACTTTTCTGCAGGGCACTTAGTTATGTGAATTAACGGACTTTAAAAAATGTGCACAGAACTTTGACTTGGGAGTTTCTGTTTAGAAATTTACCTTAAGGAGATAATCAGACAGGGAAGAAAGCTATATGTTTAAGAATGTTCATCTCAGCATTATTTTTAAATATTTTTTACTCATGTATCCTATAAGAAAAAAAGAAATGTTACTTTAATAAAATGAAAAAGGAATCTAAGATGAAGACATGAAATACAAAGCAAAACAGTGGCAGGTGACGGGTCAAAACAGCTCAAAAGACCAGTTTCCTCTATTTTGGGTGTATGTCAGTAGAAAAGGTAGAGAATCCTCTGATTCTTGATTCCCTGATTCCTAAATGGGAAAGGAGAGAGTCCTCTCTAGGCCACCTGATCCAAATATAGTTTATACCCTTTCCTCCAGATGTGGTTCTTTAGTGAAACATCCTGATGACTCACCAAGGCTTACTCATATTTCCTGAGATCCAGCCTTCTTCAGGCTCCCTTAACAAGAACTGCTGTTTCTGCTGGTGTGTTTAACTTTAAAAATAAATAATAATTTCAAAATTACAGATAAGTTACAAGAATAGTACAAAAAAAAAAAAAAAAGAATAGTACAAAGAACTCCCGTACATCCTTTACCAAGACTTACCAACCTGTGACATTTTGCTCTATTTGTTTTATGTCTTTTTATACATACACACACATGGATTACTTTCTGAACCAGTTAAAATGCAGACATGACACACCTTTACTCCTAAACAGCTCAGTATGTATTTTCTAAGAACAAGAATATTCTCTTATATAACAATAATAATCACAATCAGAAAATTAACATTGAGACAATATCATCTAATATTCAATCCATATTTACATTTAGTTCACAGTCCCCCAAATGTCCTTCATAGCGAGAATTCTTTTTCTGAACCAGGATCCAACTCAGGATTGCACATTGCTTTTACTTGTCATGTCTCTTTGGTCACTTTTAACTTGAAACAGTTCCTCTGCCTTTGTTTTTCAAGACGTTGATTTTTCTGAACAGTACAGGCCAGCTGTTCTGTAGAATATTCTTCAATCTAGAGTTCCCTGTTGTCTCTTCATGATTAGATCAGCCCTCTTTGTACTCGCAAAATAATGGCAACATAACCTGCAACCAACTTAACTGTACGATGATAGGGAAATGGTTAAATAAACTGTGATACAACCACAAAATGTACTATCATGCAACCAACAAAAATGATAGAGTATATTTACTGAGCTGTGAAGACACTTTCAATTTTTAATTGAAAAAAAGCAGAATACAAATCAATAGTTATAACATGAGCCCATTTTATATAATTACATATATGCATAGAAACCCTGAAGATTTTACAAAAAAATATAATGGTGACCTACGGTCAACAGGAATATGATGGATTAAATTATT
>NW_011478283.1:3714-5778 GCF_000754665.1 Bison bison bison | reverse complement strand
ATAGTCTTGCCTGGAAAAATCCCATGGACAGAGGAGCCTGGTGGGCTTCAGCCCATGGGATCACAAAGAGTTGGACACAACTGAGTGACTCAGCATCGGTGTACATTAAATGACTTTGCTTTCTGATGTGCCTCAAGCTTTGAGTTATCTTTATTATGTGGCATTTTCCCAAGCAAGGTGGCTAATCAAATTCATTACCTCATGACAGCGCTGGCCTCAACATCTTCCTTCTCTCAACTTTCCCTTCCACCATTTTACCTCTCAGGTACCTACGGTTCCCTCCACTCTGTCTTTGTAGGTCCTCTGCCAAGGAAAGGAAACCAGATGGTGATTTTGCACAGGCACCTATTAAACCTCTGCTATTGGGGAGGGGCTAGGTAGACAGTCCATGCACAGTCCCAACCAACAGAAGGACTTTTCAGTTTCGGTCTTGTCATCTAGTGGGTTACTCTTCTCTTCGGGTCATCTGCAAAAGCAGATTGGCAGAGAACCGTGTGATGGAGCGTGGACTATATGGACACTAAATAGAGTCAAGGAAGTCAAGTAAAACAGGAACTCAAAAGCGCAAATTGGCTTTAGCAACAGTCACTGGTGAACTGTGCCCGAGTGGTTTTAGTATAGTTGAGAGAAATGGAGAGATGTAGACAGAAGTGCGAACAGTGAGCTAAAGAGTGTATAATAAAAATATTGAAGTGGAAATATCAAGTGAAGACTTGACTTTCAAGAAAATTATATGAAAAGAGAAGGTAAAGTAAAACTAGAAGGAAGCACAGGAACAAGGGACAGTGTATTAGGGGATGGAGATCTTCAGTCTGTGTTCTCTCCTCTAATTCTCACAGCTCTATGCACAGAGTACTAGTTTCAACTGCATTTAAAAGATGAGAGATAATGGAAGTGGAGAGTCAGCAACCTCATCAAGGCCACCGAAATCCGGAGGCCATCTGTAAGTACAAAGGACTGCAGACTGATATGGAGAATCTGAGACCAAACACCAGTATTTATGGGGCATCAGTCTGCATTGGGATTTCCTCTAGCAGGTCATCTTCCACCAAAGTAAGAGTACGGTAAACTCTAGGCAGAGGAGAAGCAAACAGTGGAAGAGAATTACGAGAAGTGGGAAGCTGAGGCCAGTGGTGTCAAGGGGTAATGGAGCTCATTAACCATCTTATCCAAACTGAGTATTTAAGGAAGCAAGACCAAAGAAAATGAAGGAACTAAGAGTCTGGTGAACATGGGCACAGAGTACAAGTTAGGAATCTTGGCCAAAAGTTCAAAAGAAAAACATACAAACAAACAAAACCCAGTAGAATCCAAATTAGTTTATCAGTGGTAAAAATAGATCCAAAAGACAGAATGAGATTCTAAAGAAGTATATGTGGAAATCAAAGCAGATCAATTTTATCACTATGATTGATGGTATCATTAACAGGCAGATAAAATTCAGGTCAGGACAATTTGATGTGACACTCATGCTTGAGTAGCCAGCACATTGGGTAAAAATGTCCAGAAGAATAGCATAGTGTCCCATTTGAGACGCAGCTTCAGTGAATGGAGCAGACTGCCGATAGGGACTGGAACTAATCACCTGCGGTCACACAGGTGACAGTTTGATCAGTTGATTGTGGTGACAAGTAAGAACAATACAAGAGGGCAAAGACCAGGACACCATGGAACATTTAGATCAAGGTAGGGGGAAGAGTCAGGAAAGGAGTAGTCTTGAAAGAGTGGTATAGATCATGGAAATAGTTTCCAGGAGGGCATCAAAGGAAAAAAAGAATAAAGATAGGAACGTTTTAAAGTTTTATGTCAACCACCTTTCTAGGAAATGGCCTACAAACAGTTGGCTGCATTTCCAAGTTTCATGAAATGGAGTGACTCTGGTTATTAAATGCAGTAAAGGCAGCCTAAATCCTTTCCTACCTTGCCTCTTTCCCAGGGAAAAAGAAAACCTGTCAAGCCTTTTTCCTAAGCAACCTATGTTTTCTTTAACCCCTTTCCCTGCCCCTTGGCCCCCACCCTCATCTCCACCCCCAGCATACTGGATTCCTGCCCTAGGCTGCTTGG
>NW_011478283.1:0-431 GCF_000754665.1 Bison bison bison | reverse complement strand
CCCCAAAAGAAACTCCATGCCAGTTATTTCTTACCCGCCCCCGCCCCCCACAGCTCCTGGCACCCACTAATCTGCATTCCATCTCTATGAATTTGCCTCTTCTGGACATTTCATATAAACAGAATCCTACACTATGATGATCATAGTGTAGTAAGCTGGCTTCATCCAGTTAGTATGAATCAGCACTTCATTTCTTCTTATGGCTATATATGACTTTAATAGCTCCGATTTTAAAGCTACTCAAACAGAAAAACCTTACTCTTTTGTATACACGACTTTATAGAAACTCAACAGCTCTAAATCCAGTGTCCATATTACAGTTTATTTCTACCTCCCTGCTCCTAACACTCCCTTGAACATTTACTCTCTCAGGTCCCATTTAAAAGGTTGCCTCTTCAAACAGTACTTTTGTTTTCACATAAATCTCTTAA
>NW_011478282.1:10160-11178 GCF_000754665.1 Bison bison bison | reverse complement strand
GTGAGTTAGGTGTTATTCAAGGACCTTACTGAGGACTATAGCCTAGGAGACAGCCCTCAGAGAGCTTGGAGGAACTGTCCCAAAGTAATAAGAAAGGAGCCAGGATATATAGGAGTTTTTGGTGGGGGAAATAACCCAACATATAGTCAAACATGAAAAGATTACTACTAACAAGAAAAACAGACATTTCAAGTTAATTACTTTAGTGCTTTTCTATGTATGGGAAGATGCAAGAATCTAGATCCACTGAAATTATTCCTTAGATATGCATCTTAACTATCTAGGGCCAGTGTCTTGTTTTTCTCCATCCTGAATTCCCCTCAAGGTGCATCATCAGTGGTGGCTACAGTGGTTGATGACTTGATGGCAGGCAACAGTTGTCATTTGCTTGAATGACAGGCAAGATTCTTTGTTTACTGAAATAGCAAGCAACATTTTTTTCTCTGCACAATTATCTCAATAAAGCTGTTAAATAAATAAATATTGTAGAACAGGTATGAATCACTATGAAGATCAGACACTTTAGCTACATTTACATTTACTCATACATTTACTAGATACAAATCATTTTTATATGTATGATGAGGAAAGCAATCATTTTCTTATTAAGTAGGTTTTAGAGTGTTGGAAAATCTCCAGTATTGGGTTAATAGCACAATGACTACTGCCTTTGGATCTTCATGAGATTTTATTCATGAGCCTGAGCATCTTTTATATGATTATTTGCTCCTTTTTTCAATTGCCTGCTTAAATTTCTTTTTTTTTTTTTTTAGATATTTTAAAATCTGGACCATTTCTTTCAAGTTTTTATTAAATTTGTTACGATACTGCTTCTGTTTTTTATGTTTCGGTATTTTGGCCACAAGGCATATAGCATCTTAGTTCCCAGACCAGAGATCAAACCACATGGACATGACTGAACAACTGAGCACATTGTCCCGACAGCATTCATTATAGCAAAAGAATCCAGTTTAGGATTAGGTTTAGCATTTAGTTTCCATATCTCTTTCATATTCTT
>NW_011478282.1:4843-7113 GCF_000754665.1 Bison bison bison | reverse complement strand
AGGCAGGAATACTGGAGTGGGTTGCCATTTCCTTCTCCAGGGGATCTTCCTGACCCAGGGATCAAACCTCGGTCTCCTGCACTGCAAGCTATCCTCCCCACTTAAAAAATACAATTTTCTTGAATATCCCCACTACACACATTGAATACCACATGAGATGTTATCTATAAGAAATTCTCTTCAAATACAATGACTTAAGTAGATTAAATATTAATTTTTAAAAAGGCAGGAATGAAAAGTCAGATAAAGTAGACTTCAGAGTAGGGGGGAAAATCTTACTAGAAACAAAGAGGGACACTGTAAATGATAAAAGGATCAATCTACCAGGAAGACATAATAATCCTAAATACACACATTTCAAACAAAAGAGCCTCAAAATACATGAAACCAAAAAATGATAGGGCTGAAAGGAGAAACAGACAAATGCACTATTATAGTTGAGACCTTCAACTCTTACCAATTGATCAAAAAATCAGCAATGGAATAAGCGAACAAAATAATGAACCCCCCCCCAAAAGGGTGTATATATAAATACACCCTCCACCGTAGAATACACATTGTTGTCAAGTGTTCACGAAACATTGGTGGAGCTAGCCTATGTTATGGGCCATTAGAAAAACCACAACAAATTTAAAATAATTGAAATTAAACAGAGTATGTTTTCTGGCCATAATGGAAACAAACTAGAAATTAGTAAAATTTTCACGCTTGGAAATTAAAGAATATATTCTTAAACAATTCATGAGTCAAAAAAGAGGACTCAAAGGAAATTTTTTAAAAGATAAAATTGAATGAAAATGAAAATATAACAAATTAAAACATATGGAAAGCAGCTAAATCTGTGGTGAGAGGGAAATTTATAACATTAAATGCTTACATTTAGGAAAGAGGAAAGTTCTCAAATAAATAATCTAAGTTTCTACTTTGAGACCAAAAAAGAGCAAAATAAGCCCAAACAATGGGAAGGAAATAATGGTAAGAACAGAAAGCAATTAAATTGAAAGCAAGAAATCAATAGAAAAAATTAATGAAACAAAAAGCTGGCTCACTGAAAATATCAATAACACTGATAAACCTCTAGCAGATTGACAAAAGTAAAAGTAAAAAAAAAGATGTGAAAAAAGTAAAAAAGAAAAGCCATTAAAAGGATAATAAGAAAATACATTCTACAATTTAGAAGAAATTGACCAATTCCTTGAAAACCACCAACTACGAAAGCACAACCAAGCTGAAATAGATAATCTGAATAATAACTATTAAAGAAGTTGAATTTGAAATTAAGACTCTCCCCAGAGAAATTTCTCTCACTGGAGAATTCTATCAAACATTTAAAGAAAGAGTCCATACCAATTTTACACAATCTGTTCCCAAAATAGAAGGAAAGGAATCAAGTCCAAAACCCATCTTATGATGTCAGCAATATCCTGATACCAAAGTAAAACAATCGTGTACAAAACCATGAAATTTATAGACTAATATCCCTTAAGAACATAGATACAAAACCTTCAACAACATATTAGCAAACCCAATCCAGCAATGTAGGAAAAGAAATAGACACCATGACCACGTGGGATTTATTCCAAGTATACAAGGCTGGTTCAACATTTGAAAAGTAGGCAATTTACTCCATCAGAAGAAAAATCATGTGATCATGAAAGAATATTTGACAAAATGAGAGAGGGATTACCTCAAGCTGATAAAGAGCATCTACAAGGAACCTATAGCTGACATCATGCTTAATCATGAAATACTGAGCTTGTAATTACCTGTTGAAGCGATTTTATGGTGGCTGCTTTAAAAATCCTTGAAAGAAAACTTCAATATATGATTTATGTTCATGCTGAATGTCTTTTCTCATTCAAGTTGTGGATTTTCCTGGTTCTTGGTATGACAAGTGATTAAAAAAAAAAAACAAATTATATCCAGAGCATTTTGGATATTATAATATTTAATCTTCTCTTTGGGAGAGGGCCTTTGGGATGCCTGCCCAGCCAAGGTGAAGGAGTGATTGTTCACAACGCCTCCATGTAGGTGGATGGGATGGAAACATACCTTCCCAGAAAAATGAGGACACAAACTGACATCATCTGCTTACCTCTGTGTGTGGGTGTAAGCTCACTTGCCTGCTGGGCCCTGCTGACACAAGAGGAGAGGGGAGTGGGGAATCCTGATTAGATCTAATCAGGTACTGCCTTGTTTAGGCTGTGGATGCTGGGTGGGGTGGAGGCTCAGTCCACTTCCTCCTGCTGGGGGCTGGGGGGGAATACCAG
>NW_011478282.1:0-766 GCF_000754665.1 Bison bison bison | reverse complement strand
ATAAGATTTAGCACTGGAAGGACAATATCTAGTTTATTTATAACACCTATTTTCAACAACATGTATAAATTTTTGTTGATGCTTTTTATATTACAAATCAAGTTTAGAAACCTTTTACAAATAGCTTATTTTTGAAAGTCACTGGAATCAATAACATACAAGAATGATATTTTTTCAGTGAAGTATAGTAGGGGTGTTAGAATCACTCCCGTGGTTCCTGGAATACTGAACTCTTGATTTTTCATATGCCTCTCTGAGTAGCTCATTCAACATTTTATTCATCTAATACTTATTGTATAGCTACTCTATACCAGGCATTGTTATAAGCGATCGAATAGATAGCAGTGAGGAAATTAGACCAAGTCCTTTTTCTCATGGATCCAACATTCCCATGGAAGATAGCTCCTTCTTGGAATTTTCTTTTTCTTTTATTGCTGGAAATGTTCTGTTACTCTTCTTAAAAATTTTAAATTGAAGTATAGTTAATTTATTAATACAGTGTTGCCTTAGTTTCAAGGTACAACAAAGTGATTCAGTTACCATATATATATATATATGGCTTCTTTGATGGCTCAGTGGTAAAGAATCCACCTGCAATGCAGGAGCCACATGATTGGATCCCTGGGTGGGAAAGATCCCCTGGAGGAGGGCAAAACAACCCACTCCAGTATTCTTGCCTGGAGAATCCCATGGACAGAGGAGCCTGGTGGGCTATAATCCAGAGAGTCACAAAGAGTCGGAGGACGTGACTAAGCACAGCACACAC
>NW_011478281.1:15053-15937 GCF_000754665.1 Bison bison bison | reverse complement strand
GTGGCGGAAGTTCCGTGACGTGTCCACTCTGTGCCCTTTATTAGCGTGTTGCCGCGCGGCAACCTCCCCAGTCTCGGCTCGTTCGTGGTGGCTCTCTTCTGAGTTATTGTTAGTTTGCAGGTAAGTAGCATATATTTTGCGGAGCGGCTGTTACTCGTCTCACTGACGTTTGATGCGCCGGTTGAGAGCGAGGTGCGCGAATGAGAAGTAACGGCCTCTGACACATAGGCTTGGGCTTCACTGGATCGGGTGGGTTCCGTGCTTGGAGGTGACACTTTTTGGTGGTGTGAGGCTGGCGCGCTATATTTGAGTGCAGGAAACGCCGGGAAGGGCTGGCGGCGTGGGTGGCAGCCGTGATCGTGCGACGGCGGAGGCGGATGGGGGGAGGGGGCTCTTTTTGCATGTGACCGCCGCCATCTTGTTCAAGGTTGTTCTGGGCATGCGCAGGTGTACAAAATGACGGGCGTTGGGTAGTGGATATTGTGTGGGCACCGACTCCAGAGGTTTCTGTCTTTTTCGTCTTTGTCTGTGCTTGGTTACCCCGGTTTTTGTTGTTGTTGTTGTTTTTTGCTTGTTTTGTCTCCTCTCTGTTCTCTCTTCCTTCATCCTTTCTCACTTCTCCAGCCTCTTCTTTCTCCCATCTCCACAGTTTCTCCTATTCTCCATATCCTCAATACAGGACTTGAATTTACTGCCATGTCTTCTGAAGAAGGGAAGCTCTTCGTGGGAGGGCTCAACTTCAACACTGATGAGCGGGCTCTGGAAGACCACTTCAGCAGCTTTGGACCTATTTCTGAGGGTGAGAAATGGGCCAGGTGCGTGATGGGGGGATTGTGGAAGAAAGTCTGGGTCCCATGCATTTCAGGAAACAGGAGAGAAAGGTT
>NW_011478281.1:9739-11917 GCF_000754665.1 Bison bison bison | reverse complement strand
TGGGTTTCCTGACATGGTCTCTTGGTCCCATTGTGATGATCTCAGTGTCAGCTTTGGGAAGGCTGCTGGAGTTTTGATCTTCATGTCTCCTCCGAGCATCTTAGGTGCCTTCCTTAGGAGATTGTACTGAGAATGTAAGCATCTGGGGCGGGGGGGAATGGGAGACTAAATCCTGTCATAAATAGTGGTGCCAACTGCTCCTGAAATAATAGGGGTGGACACAGGTATAATAAACTCATCTTGGTGTGAGATAGGACAAGCCTGATTTGAAAACAGGATTCTAGGAGCACAGCCTCTGGATTCGGATTCCAGGGTTCAAACCCAGGCTGTGCTGCTTTCCACGTATTTCAGTGGTGTTGATAAACAGCAATCCAAGCTGACACCACATGGGTCACTGTACTGTGAAAGTTGCAGTACTGATGACCTGTCTCTTCTGCCTCCCAGCTAGCTGGGACAGTGCCTAGGACCATTTCTTTCAGCCATGGATTTGCTTTGTTGGGTGGATGGAGACTTGGGAACTTCTGAGACCTGTCTGGACCAGATAAAGGGGCCTTACAGCCACTCCTTACCAGTTGAGTACTAGGCATTCTGTGCTGGGCTCCAGGGAGTTAAGGCAGTGGAATCTGGCAGGAGGCCCACTGTTATTGCCTAGGGTGGGGAACACTTCTGCACCTTATGTCTCAGGAAGTACAGTGTCTTCCCAATGTGGCCTGAGATAGGGTCTGGTAACCACAAAGTTTCTACAACAAAATGATCCCCTAAGTGACATAAAAACTATAAATAACCTTTCCTGAGGTGCTGTGTAGGAGTGTTGGACTTCCCAGGTGGCCCTGGGTTGGGAAGATCCCCTTGAGGAAATGGCTACCCACTCCAGTATTGCCTGGAGAATCATGGACGGAGGAGTCTGGCGGGCTATAGTCCATAGGGTTGCAAAGAACCAGACACAACTGAGCACACACTTGCAGTAATCCAGTCTTGCCCAGCTCTGGTTTACTTGCTCTAAGGAAAGGGGCCTAGGAGACAGTTTTCTTTGACACTGCATCACTCATCAATACAGTTTATAGATGGGAGACTCAAAACCCTTATTAAATGCTTATTAGTCCTCTTCATTCTGACCAGAATCTCACTAGTGTGCATGTTTCCCAAGAACCCACTGAGACTTGAACTCATATTTAAAGGTGCTTTGAGAACCTGTGTCCCCAAACCTGTGAAGACCAGACCCTTGGTCTACAAGTATTTATTTTCAAGCCCTGGATCTTGCCTACCCTCCCCACAAATTTGACAGAAACATTTTCATAGACATCCCACCCCCTGCCCATTTTGAAGTCCAGAAGAAATCCCAAACCTTTTCCTCTCTAACCCCACATGGAAGTCACTGACCCTGTTTCCTAGCTTAGTTTTATGTGCCTCAGGTTCTATGTCTGCAAAGTGGGAATAATACTATCGACCTCACTGAGTGGTACTGGAGGTGACATACTTAGAGAAGGGTAGGTCTGTGCTAATAACCCTACACCTTCCCTACATTCTGGTTTTGGGGGTGTAAGAAACTCAAAACACCTTTTTCAGGGACTTCCCTGGTGGTCCAGAGGCTAAGACTCCTGGGGCCTGTGTTCCATCCCTAGTCAGTTCAGTTCATTCCTGTCCAACTCTTTGCAACCCCATGGACTTCAGAACACCAGGCTTCCCTGTCCATCACCAACTCCCAGAGTCTACTCAAACTCATGTCCATTGACTCGGTAATGCCATCCAACCATCTTATCCACTGTCATCCCCTTCTCCTGCCCTCAATCTTTCCAGCATGAGGATCTTTTCAAATGAGTCAGCTCTTTGCATCATGTAGCTAAAGTATTGGAGTCAGCTTCAGCATCAGTCCTTCCAATGAACACCCAGGACTGATCTCCTTTAGGATGGACTGGTTGGATCTCCTTGCAGTCCAAGGGACTCTCAGGAGTCTTCTTCAACACCACAGTTCAAAAGCATCAACTCTTTGGTGCTCAGTTTCTTTATAGTCCAACTCTCACATCCATGCATGACCACTGGAAAAACCATAGCTTTGACTAGATGGACCTTCGTTGGCAAAGTAATGTCTCTCCTTTTTAATATGCTGTCTAGGTTGGTCATAACTTTCCTTCCAAGGAGTAAGCGTCTTTTAATTTCATGGCTGCAGTCACTATCTGC
>NW_011478281.1:6796-7370 GCF_000754665.1 Bison bison bison | reverse complement strand
CTGAGCAGAGCAGGGCCGTGGGCTGCCTTGGATTGTAACAGGATCCTCTGACTACTGGGAGGACAGGCTTGGGGAAGAGAGCAAGGGCAGAAGCAGTGAGAAGGCCACCACAGTAGTCCAAGCCAGCAATGGTGGTGGCAGCAGTGGACGTGGAGAGGAGAGGTTAGAGTCTGGATATGTTTTGAAGGTAGAACTGACAGAACTTGCTGAGAGATCAAACAAAGGGGATGGGATGAGAGAAAGCAGTTGTTATGAATCCACACTGGAGGACGTCACACAAAGTAACTTGGGAATTGGTGTTAGTGTAGTGGTTAAGAGCAAGGATTGTGAAGCAAGGTGGCCAGGGTGTAAATCAAACTCCATCGCTTACTGGCTATGCTGTCTTGGGCAGGTTCCTGATCCGTGACATGTGATAATAATAGTACCAACTTCAGAGGGTTGTTGTATAAAATATTTGAAACAGTGTCTGGCATAAAGTGCTTGCTATCATTAATATTCACGTAGGATGAGTAGAAATGTTTGCATGCACAGAAGAGAGTGTTCTAGATCTCAGGAACAATTTGTACAATTTTAA
>NW_011478281.1:5085-6696 GCF_000754665.1 Bison bison bison | reverse complement strand
TGAATTAAATGTGCAAAATACCCTGATGTTTCCTAGTTGTATTTTAACAAAGACTGTTGGCTTCAAACCACTCAAATGCTTATGGAACCTTCAGTTTAGAAAATGCAGTGTGTTGAAAATTGTGGAAACTGGGTGATAGGTACGTGGAAGTACATTAAATCAATGCACTGTGAGTTTGAGATTTTCCATAATAAAAAGTTCAAAAGAAAACTGGTGTGGTTTGTAAGACCTTCACATTGATGTGGGAAGTGGATGACTTTTAGTCAGCTATTTTCTGTTGGCCTGCTCTGTTCCCCAAACCCTTCTGAATAGTTACAGTCATCTCTATTCCAAGGGCCTCAAGAAACCCTGAAATGCTAGCTTCTATTTCTTTACATCTGACATTAATATTTTCCAGATACTGGTCCTAGGGAGTTCCCTGGCATTCCAGTGGTTAGGACTCTGCACTTCCACTGCAGGGGGCACGAATTTGATCCCTCATTGGAGAACTAAGATCCTGCATGCCATGCAGCACAGCCAAAAAACAAAAGCAAAAAACACAAGATACTGGTCCTAGAACCCCTTCCTGCTCCCCTTCCCCAATCCCAGCTCTCAGGACCCCTCTGGCTTCTCCAGGTAGGTGGACCATTCCTTTGCCTAGCACCACAGGTTCTTCCTGCCTTCTTTCAAAACCCAGGACCTCTTAGAAACCTGTCTTCTCAGTGGTAAGATGGGGATTATCCCCAATGAATGAGTCCAGACATGGGAAACACCTACCAGTGTCTGGTAGTTAGGTATAGTCAGTAAATTTTGGCAAGTGTTTATTATGTGTGCCAGATACTAATTGTAGGAACACAGCAAGAGCTGTGACAAATTTCTTTGCTTAGGAATCATATTAGGGCCTATGGATAATAAAGTAATAAATTGGTATGTGATGTAGTGTTAGAAAGTGGCTAGTGTTGAGAATAAAGCAGAGGGAATGAAGAGTGATGGGGTCTTACACAAGATGTTTTAGGGAAGGTGACTCAGAGGAAGTGACCTTACACTAGAGACAAAATTGGAGAATGGTAGAGGAATGGTTCTGCATGGCACTCTGACTGCATAGCACGTCTCCACATAGGCCACGTAGGCAAGCTCATCTAAGTATTGGCAGAACGCCCTGTGATCCTTGGAACACAGAGCACAAGAGGCTACAAGGCCATTTCTCACTAACCTCCCTGTCTACCAAGGAGGCTGCCATGAGACGGTTTCTCCTCTTCCAAGGTTCTGAAGAGGTATGAGGCTTTCTGTTCTTTCTCTCCCCTGATTTAAGGTTATAGAACTGCTTAGCATGCACCAACTGCTTGGCGCCACAGTGTCCTACCACTCATGTTGCAGTCATGCCCCTTTTTTGTTTCTGTGTTACCCTGTACAAGGGACATGAGCTGGCATCTGTGGCTCTTCTCGCTTCTGTTATCTATGTAAGTAGCAAACATCTGAATTGAATGAGGACACATTTCCTTACCAGCCAAATATCTCAGCCTTGCCTTTTCTTGGCATCTGGAAGAGAGGAATTAGAGGCAGAAGAAAAAGCAAGCACACACAAAGGCCCTGAGGTGCGAGCTTGCTTGGTGTGTGTGAGGAACAGCAAGA
>NW_011478281.1:1731-2164 GCF_000754665.1 Bison bison bison | reverse complement strand
AAAAGAGGCTGATGCTGGGAGGGATTGGAGGCAGGAGGAGAAGCAGACGACAGAGGACAAGATGGTTGGATGGCATCACTGACTCGATGGACATGAGCCTGAGCAAGCTTTAGGAGATAGCAAAGGACAGGGAAGCCTGACATGCTGCAGTCCATGGGGTCACAAAGAGTTGGACACGAAGCGACTTAGCAGCAGCAGCAGCTGCATTTAAGGTTGCTTTAAAAAATACTGTTCAGATTATTGTATTATATAAATAGTGTGAAAATAACACTACTTTTAAACAAACAATAATCTGAACAACATTTTTGAGAACTGTATCAGTTAAGATCTGTTAAGCCCTTACATAGGCTTGCTCCTTGGAAGAAAAGCTATGACAAACCTAGACAGCATATTAAATAGCAGAAACATTACTTTGCATACAAAAAGTATGCAA
>NW_011478281.1:0-1167 GCF_000754665.1 Bison bison bison | reverse complement strand
AGTAGTCAACATTTAGTGGATATATTCTCTATTCCAGATGCTTATCTAAGCTTTACAAATATTAACTCATTTAGTCCTCTCACTAACTCTATGAGGCAGTTTTTATTTTCAGATAAGGAGACTGAGTCACAAAGAGGTTAAGCCCAAGACCACATAGTTGTCAGAGACTGTGGCAGTGGCCAGGTTGTAGTGCCTTCTGAAAAGTACTGTACTACTTCCTGGAATGACAGCAAATGTTCTCACAACAGGTGTCCTTATAAACATGTTTTACACATAAATAGCTAATTTATAACAACCCTGTCATTAGGTGGTTTTATCTAGTATCACGAATGAAGTTCTAAAATAATTTTTGAAATTTTAACATGAATTGTAAAAACAACAAGAACAAAACAATTCTGGCAGGGAGACAGTAGATCTCCTTGCTATCCCTGACTCTCCTGTGATTTCTTCCCACAGTGTTTCTATGGAAGCTGAATGGTGGGATGAAGGTGTGGAGTGCTGTCTAGGGAGGGTCAAGGAGAACAGGAAAGGTATTGGTTGTATCATTCATTATGGCAAAAAAAAAAAAAAAAGAACTGGCAATTACAGTTGTTCATCAGGGGTGTCTGTGGGGGATGGGTTCCAGGACCTGCCATGGATAATAAAATCCACAGATGCTCAAGTCCCATAATTGGTCCTCTGTATCCACAGTTATGCATCTATTGATTCAACCAAGCACAAATGACGTAATACTGTAATATTTCTTGAAAAAAAAATCTACATATAAGGGGGCCCACACAGTTCAAACCTGTTTTGTTCAAGGGCCAACTGTAAACCCAATGCTGGCCACAAATAGTGGTCTGGTGCAACAAAATGTCACCCTTGGGCTTTGGGTTTCCTTGGCTGTAAAATAGGGATAGTAAAGGGACCCAAAACATTCAGTTATTAGGATTAAGTGGATTAATACATATAAATCATCTTAAACAGTATCTAGCATGTTGTCCAATAAATGTTAGTGGTTACACGTTTGTGCAGCAAAATAGTTTATTCTTTAGCAATCATGAAACAAAATGGTGTTCAACATCCTGAAAAGACCACACATAGCTTAGTTACATGGACAAGGGAGGTTGTTAGAACACAAAGGGCAATACGTTTTTGGCTCTGTCTCATTTAACGTTTGGAGAAGGC
>NW_011478280.1:4563-5340 GCF_000754665.1 Bison bison bison | reverse complement strand
AGAAGCAGATCCAGAAGCCATGCAAGTGACTAGGGAAAAAAAAAAAAAAACAAAACCTGAGAAACATTTCAAGGACAAGTTCATATTCAACTGCATTATTACTAGATGTTCTATTTGATGAGACACAGAACCTGTTAACAGTGGGATAAAATAAAATGAAACAGTCCATAAGGATGAAACCATTCTAAATACTGTAGTCCATAAGGATAATATGAAATCATTCTAAATATTGCAGAAGGGTCATGGATTTAAGAGAGCATTTATTCACAATTAGAATTTAACAATGGAATGAAAAAAGAAAGAATAATCAATACAGTTGTGTATAGAAATGTTCCAAGAAGTATAGCACATAAGCTTCTGTCACAGTCTATAAAATGGAAGCACAATACAAACATCACAGACTGTTAAAAAGATGAAATGAGACAACATATGAAAATGTCTTGCAAATGCAAGATACTCTAAGAGCAAAGAGAGATTATGATCATTAACCAAGGAAAGCTGAACCCACAGGGTCCTGACTTTCCAGTTGATTAAAAAAGCTCATATAATGACAGCTGACATTCACTTATGGCTGAAGTTATAAACGAGGACAGAAAATCGGCCTATTCTTGAGGAACAAGGATCATTCCTGAGGTTAATCAAAATTGTAATATAAAGTTTTTGTAGACATGCTGTGTCTATGTCTATTTCTATCTATCTACCTACCTATACATACCTATATATGCAGTTGTTAGCAGACCTTGTGCCCAGTAGACAATAAGACAGTAGTAAATGGAA